>NW_006766894.1:722474-766972 GCF_000275845.1 Dichomitus squalens LYAD-421 SS1
TAACGACGTTGGCGGAGGGAACACTAGTCGAGGCGCTCATAATCAAAGTCAGCCTTATCTCGGTCAGTGGCTGAATGTCACGCTCGAGAGACCCCCTTCCCATTCCTCAGGTACCGCAATCCGTAATCCTTCGAAAACTGAATAATCATACTCAGTGCACATGTTAGAAATAATTCCTGGAGTTACAAGAAGATCGGCCATGCCGATCTCTTTGTGGCAATTCAACAAGGTTAGTAAACCCCTGGAACCCTACTCAGATTGACTTGTATCGGGAGCGAATTCCTCCCGATTTCCTTCGTTCTTTGTGGGAGTAATAGTTCAGAAGCACATAGTCTCATGTGTAACATTTGTACATTTATTGACAGGGAAATGCGAGACCTGGAGGCGTGTCAGTCGCTTCTGGGGTCAGGCGCTTAATGCGTCGCTTCTGGGGTCGCACTAGTAGGTGAAAGAGCTGACTCCGCGACGAACCGCAGCACATCCAGAGCAGAGACTGTGATTGTGTCGGAGCTCAAGTTATGGATTGGTTCTCATTGCTGCCCTTGAGGCGGCGATTCAAACCAAGTAATAGTGCATATATATACCGCGTAGTTATGTAGGCACTGCCCAAAGTCCCCATATTATGCATACTTATGTAATCTAGTTGGGCGACTACGTATGTGTGAAGGATCATCGTCGTTATCTTTGAACCCCATCTTTCAGATTGGATTGGAGGACCCCCGTCCACAAGGTGCTCTCCTTTCGTCAACGACTGTCCGACTCAGTCACTGGGGTCTCGTCCGTGACTCGCAGATGATAGCACGCTGCAGAAATCAGCTCGAGCGCGAGCCGCAGGACAACATGTCGGCCTGCCGATTCGAGGTGTACGACGTCGCTGCAGCTCCGCTGCCCACATCTGGCCACAAGTAGTTTGTTCACCACGGCCGGGCCACTCGGGACGTCGACGTCCTTCTGCCGACCGTTGCGGCGAGGACGACGCCGGTTGCGACGGGGGGACGACTTCTCCAAGCACGTGAGCCGGATGTCAGCGAGAAGATGGATGTCTCTGAGGGGCTCCAGCGAATAGTCGTACGTGATGAAAATGATGTAGTCGGCTTTCGTGAGCTGGAGCTGGTAGAGTTCCCGGGGGCCAGGCACCGTCCGGAATTCGACGTCGTACCCTTGTGCTTGGAGGCCATATCTGGCCCAGGTTGGAAAGGTCACGTCGAGACGCGTTTCGCCGTGGGTGTCCCGTAACAACATGAACCGGACGCCCATGACATCAAGAGGAGGGGGCTCACGGTTGGGGTGGGGCAGGAACACGGTCCTGATGGAGACACGGTGTCGGAGATCCTGCCTTCGGATGAGAAGCTGGTCGTGCGGTATCTCCCACTCGTCCGAGACACATGCTGGGCCTAGCACAAATGGACTGTACCCATCCCCGGAGGGTGATTTGGAGACACAGAGACGACAGACCAGACGCCCACCGCTCTAGCTGCGACGTATGCATGCGAAGATTATGACATACCATTCCCAGTCCGGGTGATTGGGCGCCTTATAGGAGAGGCGCATTACAGGCAAGTGTGTGCGGATGCCGTGTGGCGAACGGCTGTACTCTTGAGGACGGAGACCTGAATCCCCTATGACCTCTTGGAGAGCATCGTGCTGGAGGGTCTCCAGATACTCGACGTCGCGCTTTCTGAAGTTACGCGGCGATAAGGCGAAAAGACTGGGTGTGACGGGGGATTCGCCAGGGCCACGGTAGCCCGAGGATAGGGGTAGCGACACGGGAGAGTCGTCGTCACCGTTGTTCTCCAAACCGCCCACTAGACAAGCATGCTCCTCAGGAGAGGCAAACCCCCAAGCAAAGAGAGTCTGGTCGGGTATTCGTCCGAGGATTTCCTCCTGCAACCTCCTGAACGCCCGCCGACCTTCTCCGTACAAGGGGGACATATGAATGTCGAAGATACCTAAAAGTGAGTACGCCTCGTCCTCCACCTTCGTTGTCTCCCGTCCGGACGCCCATAACAAGCGCACCGCCACGCTGACGCTGTCCGGCGACGTTTGGTGCCTCAGAACAGATGATCGATGCCGGCCCTCCGCTCCACGACCTCTTCCAGGCTGTGCTTCGTCCCGAATGGCTGCCACTCCTTGGACAAGAACACGACCTCCCGGGGTGCGATGAGCTCTTGAAGCGTCCATCCTCGACTGAACCATCTGCTTCTCGACAGCTGGTCTTGGACCGGCTCTTGTTCACCTCGAAGAGAAACGTCGACAAAGTAGGGGTAACAGAGCTTGGCGTCGCGGTACCAGACGTACATGGAGTTGATGGCCTCGGAGAGCTCCGCGCTGCTCGACTGATCGATACAACACGAATCAATCCAGATGTAGTGGAAGCCGTCTCTCCGCGCAACTTCGCAGGCGTGACATATCTTGGGCGACAGTCTGGGGTCGTCCCATATTTCGAGAGACTCGGAGGAGGGGGAGCTTCCAGAAGTAGTCGAAGGTGAAGTTGTGGGGGTGACCACGGACAGTCGACGGCCGTCGGGGCCATATGACTTCTGGATTACTCGGAGGTCCTGATAGGTCTGCTCGCCCTTGCTGTCCCATGTGTGCGACAGGATGGCGTATATGGCGGTACATAGCAGGATCGTTGTACGTTACAAATTGACCGGTTCGGGTATCAAGAAGGCGCATGTTAGCATTGACTTTACGGATAGGGGAGCAGGCCATGACGGAGGTGGCTGGCTGTACGGTGGTACAGAGAGGTGGCTACGGGAGATAGAGACAGAGAAAACAAGGACGGGACGAGGACGTGAACCAACCAAGCCTGGCCAGGTGGGAGAGATCAGGAGGCTATTGGCGAGATTAGATCTGGTGGCGGACCGGTGATGTGCGATCTGGAGATGGACAGAACGAGCAAGTGACTCGCGCGCGCGGACGATTCGACAGAGCAGCCCGAATGCTCAGGCTGCATCGATTACACCAGCTTCCTTTCCGCCGTCCTCACTACCTCCTTTCTCCCCGACCAATTGCTGCCCTACGGGTTCTCTCTCCTGCTGCTTACCGTGCGCACTCGACATCCATGACCTCCCCGGTCGCCTCCACCTCGCAACCAGCGCAGCTTCCTGCGCTCGACGCTCCCCACAAGGACCAGGCCCCGAAGAAGCCAAAGGACAAGAAGAAGGAGGCTACGTCAGCGCACCCTCTCGAGGTGTGCATACACTCAGGCCGTAGCCGTGTCATCTCGCTCATCCGTTTCCAGCTGAACCCGCGTCCGGAATTCTTCGATCACCGCATCAAACTCTTCGACAAGCTGAAGGCAGAATACGATGAGTGGTTAAAGAGTGCGTCACTTATGCCCTGCGGATATCTATATGCGGCGCCTGACCGAACCGACCCGAAGACCAGCCTCGCCAGGAAATCACCATCACCCTCCCGGATGGCGCGCAACGGAAGGGAACGAGCTGGGAGACGACTCCTCTGGACATTGCGAAGGCGATCTCCCAAGGTCTCGCGGACAAGGTCGTGATCGCGAAGGTGAGCCACTCTCGTCCCACCTTCTCTGGCGATCCCTAGAGATTGCGTCCAACGCAGTCCTTAAGAAGGATAACAAGCGTGTACCTTGGTCCGTGTTGCATGTCGACTGCGCATCGGGCCATGTGTGTAACGCGGGTAGGGCTTGCTGGTTGCCTCTATCGCGTTGCCAGAAGCAGATCTGCGGAGGTGTTACCTCCGGGGAATCGCCGCGGATGTCGACGGGCAAGCAGGTGATCCCCTCGGGGCGAATGCGACTGTAGCTCGGCAAAGTCCTGAGTGTTCAGCATTCCGATTCATACGTCTTCATGGTGCGGTGTGATGCGTTGCTGACCGGGCCGTCAGGTGAACGGCGAGCTTTGGGACCTCGAGCGCCCCTTCGAAGGGTCCGCATCACTACAACTGCTCACATTCGATGATGAGGAAGGTCAGTACGCCCTCGAAAGGTTGGGCTATCAGTCAATGTACCGACCATGACTCCAGGCAAGCGCGTCTTCTGGCATTCATCCGCTCACGTCCTCGGTGAGGCCTCCGAGAGGCATTATGGCTGTCACCTGTGCATCGGTCCCCCGACAGATGACGGCTTCTTCTACGAAATGGCCATCCCGGACAGGTAAGCCTTTCTGTGGACTCGTACACTTTTGAGGCCCCACTCACGAGGTCCATCATAGGCCAGTCGTGAACAGCGACTACCCTGCCCTCGAGAAGATCGCAGACCTCGCCATCAAGGAGAAGCAGAAGTTCGAGCGCCTCGTCGTCCCCAAGGAGACTCTCCTCGAGATGTTCGGGGTAAGTCATGGGCGTATGCGCACTCGTATGCGTAGACAGCTCATAGAGGGGCGGATATGCAGTACAACAAGTACAAGAAATACATCATCGAGACCAAAATCCCCGACGGCACCTCCACCACGGTGTACCGCTGCGGACCGATGGTGGACCTGTGTGTCGGCCCCCATATCCCGCACACCGGCAAGATCAAGGCGTTCATGGTCACCAAGGTCCGTTCCCAGCGTAAGCTCCGCCTTCGAGAGGGCTCGGTCTGAGGATATCTCCCTGTGCAGAACTCCGCATCCTACTTCCTGGGAGACGCCGCAAACGACTCGCTCCAGCGTGTGTACGGCATCTCCTTCCCAGACAAGGCTCAGCTCAAGGAGTACAAGGCGTTCCTCGAGGAGGCGGCGAAGCGTGATCACAGGAAAATCGGGAAGGTACGCTTGTCTGGTCGCTCAGTCCCGTCTGTGACAAGTCGAAGCCGACTGTATGCGCCCCTTTGGCGACTATAGGAGCAAGAGCTGTTCTTCTTTAACGACCTCAGCCCGGGAAGCTGCTTCTTCCTCCCTCACGGCACTCGAATCTACAACACGCTCATTGAGCTCATGCGCGTAAGTCTTGAATGATTTGCCACCTACCCTAAACTCACCATATGCGCGTCCAGTCGGAGTACTTCAAGCGTGGATACCAGGAAGGTACGTTGGCCTGTCGATGCCAACTATGTAGACAGGTTATTGACAACCTCTACAGTCATCTCGCCGAACATGTACCACTCCAAGCTCTGGGAGACGTCCGGCCACTGGCAGAACTACAAGGACGACATGTTCACACTCGACATCGAGAAGGAGAAGTGGGGGCTTAAGCCGATGAACTGCCCGGGCCACTGCCTGATCTTCGACTCGCGCGACCGCTCGTACAAGGAGCTCCCGATCCGCATGGCCGAGTTCGGCATCGTCCACCGCAACGAGGCGTCGGGCGCGCTCACCGGCCTCACGCGCGTGCGCAGGTTCGTGCAGGACGACACGCACGTGTTCTGCATGCCGTCGCAGATCGAGGAGGAGATCGCGGCGCTGTTCGACTTCATGCAGCACATCTACGGGCTGTTCGGGTTCGACTTCGGCCTCGAGCTCTCGACGCGCCCGGACAACTATCTCGGCGAGATCGAGACGTGGAACCAGGCCGAGGATGTATGTGTCCCCCCTTACCCATTCAGGCGTTTGCACGAGCTGACCGTGGTACCTCGCACGCGCACAGCAACTGACAAAGGCACTCGACAAGTTCTACCCCGGCAAGTGGGAGCTCAACCCGGGCGACGGCGCGTTCTACGGCCCCAAGATTGACATCAAGATCAAGGACGCCCTCCGCCGCTCGTTCCAGTGCGCGACGATCCAGCTCGACTTCCAGCTGCCCGAGCGCTTCAACCTCAAGTACCGCGCGGCAGACGAGGCCGCCGCCGCGGACGCGGGCAGGCCGCCTCCGCGCCCGGTCATGATCCACCGCGCGATCCTGGGCAGCTTGGAGCGGTTCATCGCGATCATCACGGAGCACTTTGCTGGCAAGTGGCCGTTCTGGATCAGCCCGCGGCAGGTGCTCGTCGTGCCCGTCGCGGTGCCTTACGTGAGTGCCTACGTTCCAGAGGCAGAGACGGGATGCTGACGTGGTGCGTCTGCAGCGGGAATACGCGACGGAGGTCGCTGAGATGCTCACGAAGCTCGGGCTGTTCGTCGACGTCGACAACGGCGAGAACACGCTCCCGAAGAAGATCCGCAACGGCGAAATCGCGCAGTACAACTTCATCCTCGGTGCGTGCTCGCCTCGCCTCGCCTCTTGTTGGTCCTGCATGCACTGACTTTTCTTTGTGGGTGCAGTCGTCGGCCAGGAAGAGCTCGACAGCCGGTCCGTCAACGTCCGCAACCGCGACGACGTCGGCACGAAGGCGCGCACGGAGACGCTGCCGCTCGATGTGATTGCGGAGAAGCTGTCGATCCTCAGAGAGACGCGGAGCCTTCACAACAAGCTCCCGTAGTAGAGCACTAGAAGCCATGAGTTCTAGCTGGAGGTTGTGGAGGTCCAGTCACTGTGAAGTAGTTGTGCTGTGTATATTCTGCACGTGCCTTGCGCTATCTTGGTATCTCGGGGTAAACTGGCGGCGGGGAAGAAATCAAGTGTACACCCCTTAGAAGATTGTGCTGCATTATCGCAATTGCTGAGTGGGACCTGCGAACTCCAGTACGTTCCGCGCTTGTAATGCCACATGCAAAGAAGGGCGAGCGCATCATCCGTGGCTAGGAGGTAAGGCGCTAGACAAACCTATGGGTATCAACTGCGAGGTTTACATGAGATGATAGTCCGAGACATGATGTCTAAGCTTGTGAGGTAAGGTATGTACTTCGACTAGAGAAGCTGATGTCAATTGCTGCGCAATGAGTGCATGGAAAAACAGCCGCTCACATCCACGGAAGGACCACCTCCCTCACCGGGGAGTAAGGTAGCACGGTCTTGCTCGACATTCCGCTCTCATACATCCAGTCCACATAAACCGGGGTCGACAAACTGACCCACAAGACCACCCACGCGTAGCCTAGCCACCTCGTCGCCGTCGTAGGGCCCGTGAAGCCGAACGATTTGGCAAGCTTGATGACGACATCCTCAAAGGTGATGGCGAGACCGTTATACAGGAAGTACAGGAACGAGCCCGCGCGTGTCGTCTGGGCGTTCGCGAGGTCGCCGAAGGAGTGCAAGAGGCCCGAGACGGCGAAGGCGACGTACACCTGGACTTGTGAGGAGAGGAACGTCCCGCGGGGGATGCGGAGAGTGTCGACGGCAACGGAGCCGAATTTCTGGAAGTACTGGAGAGGGACGGTACGTATCGTCAATCGAAGGATCAGTCGTCAGTGGGAGGAAACGGTCTTACGCGGCGGAAGAACTGATGCCAGGTCCGTCTGACACGTCAATGTTAGTACCGTGGAGACCGAGGAAGTGCGAGAACTCACCCCCATAGACGGCGGACGGTGTACGCGTCCTTCCAACTCCCGAAGGCGTCCGGCCAGTCCTCTGCTCTGCTCGCGTACGAGGCGACCGCCACAATGGACGAGAACTCGTAGTACAATTTTAGGACAGAGTATGTCATGAGGAGCCAGATGGCCATACAATACGACTTCTGGAGGTGGCCAATAACGCCTGGTTGGAACTGGCTGCCTCCAGGAAACGTCGATACGTACAGGGGACGGTTGAGTCGGACCAAGGACTCGGAGACATCAGCTAGCGCATAAGCCATCAGGAGCTGACGAGTTCTGCGCAAGAGAAACTGTGCCCGAGTGCCCTTAACAGGAGGGACGTTGGCTACCTGCAGCAAGCAGATGGTTGTCGGTGCGCGCCAAGTCTCATGCGGGCGGTAGACGTACCTGTACGTTCCAACCTATCATCCGATTGTTGCGCAGAAAGCAGAAGGTAGTATACAAGCGCGACCAGATAGGCCTGGATGCCAAGGGAGACTTATCCTCGTCGCCGAAGTACCGGAAATCCCGCATGGGATCGTTAAACCAGATGAGATAGATGACGCTGAAGAACGTGTTGCCCAGGGTCGCGCTTCTGAGAGTGTCTTCATCGACGCTCTCTCCACTTGTGGTCGTGGCGAAGGTGTGGATGATATAGCCAAGAAGTGCGACGGAGCCAGCGAGCTTCGCAGCACAAGGAATGTTGATTGCGACGAGGAGCGTCAAGATGAGCTCTGGGAGGAGTAGGTGGGCGGGGCCAGAGAATGGGACGCGTGTGTCTGACTCCGCGCCTCGGAACGATGCCATGAAGGAATAGCGAGTCGTGATGTTTCACAGACCACGCCGGTGCCGGCTCCCTATCTCGACCTCGCAGTAGTTATGCCTGCACACAGTAGTCAGCGACTTTAGGTGCGTACTGTGACATGGCTACAGACCTCTTGCTATGGTTCAGAGAGACGGGTGGTCGCAATGGCGAGTACCCCCTCGTGGATGCCAACGCACCACTTGATAGGGTTGGGATATGGGGGGACGAAGTTGTGCGATGCCTCCGTGCCATACCGCAAGAATGTCGATTGTCGGATCTGCCTTGTGCCGATGGCAGATGAAAGGTACGGCATCCGGTCAGCAGAAGCAATGAAATAGTTCGGAACCAAGGTATCACGGGTACAGTATGCGCTAGTATCAACGCCTGTTATGGCAAGTCAGCGGGGTATAGAGAATTCAAGCAGCCGGCGAAAATCTTTCACCGCGTACCATAGTCTCCCAGTGTATCCTACTGAACGCAACTTTAATCGGGATGCTGTAGAGCCAAGATCGGTCCAAGGCTCAGAGTCAGATGGTGGTATATAAGCGATAGTCATGGTCGACTCGATGCCTGGAAGCAATCAATTGCCCAAACCTTGTTATTATTAGGACCGTTAGTATCTGGGGTTGCAGGGGCGAAACCAGATGAGGTGGCAGAATTCCCAATCGCAAAGGAAGCGAAGAATTCGGTACATCTACACAGCTCCCGGACAAGCGGCTGTATGTCGACATCTTGGGCGCACTATGACCGTCTGCTGCTCGATCTATCGCGGGGGTGTTGTCAATACTCAAGGAGATGGGGAGTTCACGCAACGAGTTCCCGCAGTGGAGCGGTGGGCGTTTAGGGGCTCGCTAGATCCAAGAAGGTCGTGTTGAGCTGTCAGTGATACTAACGTTACCTATAAGCTGCTTGGGCTGGTATGTGCTAAGTGCTATTTTGAAGTAAAATTGGGCGCAGAAAACAAATGAAGCACCTCTCTGGTTGTCGTGCTGCCGTACCAGGTCACCGAGTAGTAACCACGAAGGGGGCTCGCCTCCTTTCGCATTTCCATGACTGTAAGCCAACACCCACGAGGCTCATGCCCCTGCGCGGCATATTGACGGTATGATGAGACCAATTGTGTAGCAAGACGGAATGGTGGTATCCAAGTACGAGGTGAGATTACAATTACCCACAGTCCGAGACAGTTGGTCTAGGCCTGTTCGAATAAGTATGTACTTTTGCTGAACGGGATGATCAGTCACTACAAACCGAGCGCGCACGAAATCAACGACTCACATCCACGGATGAAGCACCTCCCTCACCAGGGAGTAAGGTACCGTGTCCTTGCCCCACACTCCGGTTTCATTCATCCAATCAACATAGATCGGGATCGACAAGCCGACCCACAAGACCACCCACGCGTAGCCTAGCCATCTCGTCGCGGTCGTGAGGCCCGTGAAGCCGAACGACTTGGCGAGCTTGATGACGACGTCCTCGAACGTGATGGCGAGGCCGTTCAGGAAGAAGTATATGAACGAGCCTGCGCGTGTGGCTCGGGCGTTCGCGAGGTCGCCGAAGGAGTGCAAGAGGCCCGAAACGGCAAATGCGACGTGGACCTGGACTTGAGAGGAGAGAAACGTCCCGCGGGGAATGCGGAGGGTGTCGACTGCGATCGAGCCGAATTGCTTGAAGTGCTGGAGAAGGACAGCACAGTCCGTCAGTCAGGGAATCGGCTGTCAGCATAGAAAGGCGGTCTTACGCGACGGAGGAATTGGTGCCAGGCCCGTCTGACGCGCCGAGATCAGCGATGCAGATATGCTGAG
Source organism: Dichomitus squalens LYAD-421 SS1 (assembly GCF_000275845.1). Classification (NCBI taxonomy): domain Eukaryota; kingdom Fungi; phylum Basidiomycota; class Agaricomycetes; order Polyporales; family Polyporaceae; genus Dichomitus; species Dichomitus squalens. The sequence goes on from NW_006766894.1 coordinate 732,368, forward strand.
GCGGGACGAGAGCTCACCCCCATAGACGGCGAACAGTGTACGCGTCCTTCCAGCTCCCAAACACGTCGGGCCAGTCCTCCGGTTGGCTCGCGTACGAGGCGACCGTCACAATGGACGCGAACACGTAGTACACTTTCAGGGTGGAGTATGTCATAAGGAGCCAGTTGACCATACACCACGACTTCTGGAGGTGGCCGATGACGCCTAGCGGGAACCGGGTGCCGCCAGGGAGCGTCGATTCGTATAGGGGACGATTGAAACGCACGATGCAATCGAAGACATCGGCCATCACATAGGCTAGGATGAACTGCCGAGCACGGCGGAAGAGGAATTGCGCCCGAGTGCCCTTGATAGGAGGGACGTTGGCTACCTGTAGTAAGCAGATATTGTCAGTGCGTGCCAGGTCTCATATGCGGGTGGTAGACGTACCTGGACGTTCCAACCTATCATCCGATTGTTGCTTATAAGGCTCAACGCAGCGTATAAGCGCGACCAAATGGGTCTGGATGACAGGGGAGACTTATCCTCGTCGCGGAGGTACCGGAAATCGCGCATGGGATCGTTGGACCAGACGAGGTAGATGACAGTGAAGAACATGTTGCCCAGGACCGCGCTCCCGATCGTGTACTCATCGACACTGTCCCCGCTTGTGGTCGTGGCGAAGGTGTGAATGATATAGCTAAGGAGTGCGATGGATCCAGCGAACTTCGCGGCCCGAGGAATGTCGAATGCGACAAGGAGCGTTAATATAAGCTCTGGAAGGAGCAAGTGGGCAGCGCCAGAGAATGGGACGCGTGCGGCTTGCTCCGCGCCTTGAAAGAACGTCATGTCTGAAGATCTGACGAGTGGCGAGTCGTGACGGACTATGCGGCGGTGCTACGGCCTCAGCTCAAACTCGTAGGATTGATGCCTGTACACAACAGTAAGCGAAGCCATGATCCACCACGGCCAGGATGCATACCTTTTGCAATGCTCCCTTTCGCAATCGTGCGGTGAATGAGTGGCCTTGACGGCGGGCACCTCGTCGTTGGTCGAAGCCAGCGCAAAGCTTGATAGGGTCGGCCATAGAGGGACGATGTCGTACGAGGCATCAATGCCACGCTGAAGGAACATGTCAACCGTCGGGGCTACTCATTACGCTGTAATAAAGAGTATTAGCACAAGTTGTGAACCATGAAACTAAGGAGCGCTTATCCATGATGAACCAATAGTGTTTTGCAAACCTAGTTCAGCGCCCCTTGACTGCATAGTTCAGAATTTGTGCTGATATGTACTCTATTTGCAACGCGGTTTGAACCGAACAACTGGATGCGAACCAAGAGCCTATCAAAGCTTCAAACTCTGCGACTACCCGCACTTGATTGGTATGATTCCTCAATGCCTTCCACATGTGCACTGTGAGCTGTCTACTCTAATATACAAGAAGGCGAGTGATGATATTACTGTATGAGATTGAGCACGGCGCGCAAGAGTTGTGGTACAGGATTAGCGCCTTCACGACGCCCGCTCCGTTGAGGTTCGGGCGCAACATAAAATTGGTTTGCAAAATCAGGAGACAGGGGCCATCAACGTAGTCTGCAACGCTCCTGCGTAGTATCCGAGCCAATTATTCACATGTCGTGATCGTTCATGAAGTGTGAGGGTCTGGACAGTCGTCGAGCGCCTCCAAAGTGCGATTCTACTACAACTACGTCGTAACGCAGTACCGGAGGCTTCAAGAGGGGGTCCGGTACATCCACATAGCTTCCCAGATATGCGGACAACGAGCGGAGCACTCAGCCCATAGGGTGGTCGATTCCAGCACAGGAGTGATACAAGCTCTACACTGGACTGCAGTCTACAGACTTCTACTACACGCACCCGGAGCCTACTGCGGCTTCCCTATCCGCGCGTTGTTATAGTTCTGCAGGAACCACTGCACGGTCTCGTCCAGCGCTACGAAGATCCACCACGTCAGCATCGAGCATCGACCACGCGCACCCGCGACTCACCCTTGTCAAACGGCGTGAATGCAAAGCCCGTATCCTTCACGAGCTCGAGCAGCTTCTTGTTCGACGCCGGTTTGCGGAACTGGCCGTCCGCCTTCGTCGTGTCGAAGCGGTACTCGCCCGTGAAGCCGACCGCTTTCACGACGGCGTCCGCGGCCTGCTTGATCGACACTTCCTCGTCCTCGCCGACGGAGAGGATGAGCGGCTCGACCGAGTCGTAGTTGCGGAGCATCCAGACGAAGAGCTTCGCGAGGTCGCGCGAGTAGATGAACTGCCGGAGGGGCTTGCCGGAGCCCCAGACGACGAAGGGGGTGTTGTTCTCTGCAGGCAGGACGACGGGTGAGCGGGGTAAGGGGAAGATGCGAGTATCATTAGGCACAGCAGCAGTCAACAAGGGAAGACGAGACGCATGGAAGAGCCATATATTGAGGGATGCGCGAGAACAGGGTGTTAGCAAGCACAAGAAGCACAAGGTGGAAGGGAACGCACTCTTCGACAGATAACACCTGTGGATGAGCGCGGGGAGGACGTGCGCGCTCTCCATGTCGCTGGTGCGGAAGCGTCAGCGACGGCACACCTTCGCGCACAATGTCCGGAGTCCACGAGGGTGCTCACAAGTTGTCATGCGGGCCGAACACGTTCGTCGGGATCGCGGACGTGAAGTTGTCCCCAAACTGGTCCTTGTACGCGCTGTAATACCACGTCGCGCGTTAGTCGCTGCACCTTCTGGACATGGACGCGATCTGCGGGAACGCGATAAGGGACGAGGAACGCACCGGTTTTGAATGTCGACGAGACGCTTCGCGTGCGCGTAGCCGAAGTTGGACTCGTGCGGGAGGCCGAGGTGGATCTTGGTCTCGTCGAGCGGGTACTCGACCTTGTCGGGGTACACGCACGTCGAGAGGCAGGAGATGACCTTCTTCACTTTGAACTCGTGCGCGGTGTGCAGCACGTTGTCGTTGATGAGGATGTTGTCACGCAGGAAGTCGAGCTGCGTGAGGGCATGTTTTGATTGGTGAGTGGAAGTTACTGACGAGGATGAAGGCGTACCTTCCTGGCCATGTTCGCAAACAAACCTCCGACTGAGAAGAGGTGGAGCGTATGTTGAGAAGGGTACAATATACCAAGGGGAGTTGGAACGAACCAAGCGCGGCCAGATGGATGACATGGGTCGGCTTGTACTTCTCGAAGAGCTTCCTCGTCTGGTCCTGATTCCTACATTCGACATGAATTCCTGGCAAACGCGCGAAATGGGCTAGGATTTGCACACCTCAGGTCCGCCTCCGAAGAACCAATGAAGAACCACTCCTCGCCATCGCGCTTTCCGAAGTGCGAATTCGCGGGCTCGTTCTCAATGACGTACTCAATGCCCTGCCCGACAAGACCGGTGCCACCAGTAACAAGAACTCGTACAGACATCGCAGAGGGAGTACGTTTGGCGGCCAGAGGGTGCGGAGAGTTATCGATGAGGGAGAGAGGGAAGAGCAGCGAGATTCGGGCGGGGAGGAAGAGTGGAAGTGCACAACCGAGATCTCTTCACGGATTATGAGCGCTTCTTGATCATGCTGTCGCGCGCGTTACCTCAAGGGCCTTGCGGCGCGGTCGGACTCATGCGCGAACGACTTACATATGCTCATGGGTCATGGGTCGCATGTTTCTATCAGGAATGGGCCCACGTATGCTCGCCGTTTGTGACATTCTGGACAGCATGCATTGTCCAAGTGCTCTAGACTTGAACTCGACCGTCCAGCAGGTTTCATGTCAAGTTGTCGGTTCGCCCTGCAAACGTTCTTAACGCCACAATAGTTCATCGGGTTCTGCGCGGGCCCTATGCGAAGTCGGTCGCGCGAGCACTGTTCCCGGCGTCGCGAGTCGACGGATTCCGCTGTGTAGAAAGTAGATGAGTGAACATGCTGCTTGCTCGCAATCGCGATGCCGCAGGATGGACGGCGAGGCTGCGCTCGGCAGTGGGTGCAATTGCCAGCGATCGCGACAGGCGTTCTACAGGCGCATGCTTAGTCGCCCATTAGAGTACAAGGGCGCCTGCGGATAAGTCCTACGAATAAATGTGGAGAGCGCGTTGAGCCCGATCACCAGCTCTCCCTCCGCACCTTCCCTCCCCTCCTTCTCTACGACCCCCTACGCCTGCAAGGACGGCGACCACGATGGCCTCTGAACCTCATAACGTTCCCGCGCCGTTCACCACTAAACTCAGCCCTGAACAAGTGGTCGAGTACCGTAAGCGCAAGGTCGCGCTGATCTCTGGTGCGTCAATCTGCTGTCTGACCAGGGCCTGTCTGTGAGATCGTGTCTGATTGACGTGCAGGTATCACCGGCCAGGATGGCTCATATCTGTGAGTGTTCTCATATGCTGTCTCGGAGGTATCACCTCTCGATCTCCCATTTCGCGCCCCCTGAAAGTGGCTATATGCTTTCTGGGGGTGCAATGCGCTACGCGAACACCGCTAGGCGTACCCTCTAGGGTAGCAGTCAAAGCGCTTCTCTGTGTCGCCCCGGTGCTTGTGTACAGAGCTGCACGCGATCTCCTGCAGTGTCGGCGCAAACGCGGCATCATCTCTATCTATTTTAGTACCTTCCCCACCCAGCCGCCCGATTAGGATAACGCATGGGCTGAGACAGCCATTCCAGACTTCCTTGTGAGACGCTATGGTTACAGTGCGCTGCTGGCCCATGAAGGAGGTCTCTATACTCACGCGATGTGTCTGCCATACAATCTCCTGACAGGACAGGATTGACAGTTGATTGACGTTCCCCGCAGAGCCGAGCTTCTCCTCGAAAAGGGCTACGATGTCCATGGCATCATCCGTCGTTCCTCCAGTTTCAACACCAGCCGTCTCAACGACCTCTACGTCGACCTCCACGAGCGTATGTCCCTGCTTTAGCTTCCCTGCACCTGCCCCACTCACTGATCCCGGCGATCCCCAGGCCCCACGCACTTCAAGCTGCATTATGGCGACCTCACGGACTCCACGAACCTCGTCTACATCATCGCGAACGTACGCCCCACCGAGGTCTACAACCTCGGCGCGCAGTCGCACGTCAAGGTCTCGTTCGAGATGGCCGAGTACACGGGCGACGTCGACGGGCTCGGCACGCTCCGCCTCCTCGACGCGATCCGCACGTGCGGGTTCGAGAAGGCCGTCCGCTTCTACCAGGCGTCCACCTCGGAGCTGTACGGGAAGGTCGTCGAGACGCCGCAGTCGGAGAAGACGCCGTTCTACCCGCGCTCGCCGTACGGCGTCGCGAAGCTGTACGGGTTCTGGATAACGGTCAACTACCGGGAGGCGTACGGGATGTACGCGTGCAACGGAATCCTCTTCAACCACGAGAGCCCGCGCCGGGGGCGGACGTTCGTCACGCGCAAGATCACGCGCGCGGTCGCGGACATCCATCTCGGCAAGCAGCACGCCCTGTACCTCGGCAACCTCGACGCGAAGCGTGACTGGGGACACGGTGAGCCGCTCTTGCGTGCTGCTATCTGCGTAGGGGCGTGCGCTGACAAGGCTGGGACCGGGTCGGCGTGCACAGCGAAGGACTACGTCGAGGGCATGTGGCTGATGCTCCAGCAGGACCAGCCGGAGGACTTCGTGCTCGCGACGGGCGAGACACACCCCGTGCGCGAGTTCGTCGAGAAGTCGTTCGCCGTGCTCGGGTACACCATCAAGTGGCGCGGGTCGGGCGTCGGCGAGGAGGGCTACGACGAGAAGACGGGGCGCGTGCTCGTCAAGGTCGACGAGAAGTACTTCCGGCCCGCAGAGGTCGAGTGCGTTTCCCATTCCTCTCCCCCCATTGCGCTGCGTTTGTCTGGTGTCTGACGATGGTGTGTGTGCACAGGTTGCTGCTGGGCGACCCTGCGAAGGCGGAGAGGCTGCTCGGGTGGAAGCGCAAGGTCGACTTCGACTCGCTTGTGAAGGAAATGGTCAGCGAGGACCTCAAGGCGTCAAGCAACCTGATCGAAAACCAGAACTGAACGATGTAATATGTAGCTTGTCTTGTTATGGAGGGAAGAGAGGCGCTCTTTGCTTCTTACCTTTGCGGATATATGCTACGGGACGACGACCATGTGGTAGTTAACGTGCCGTTTGTTTGAATACCCGTACAGCGGGCTCATCTCATGGTACTATGTTCGCTTCGATACCACATCGGTGCGCCCGCCTTCACGAAGTGCCAGACCTCACGATGAGCATCCAATAGACGTTCTCAATCCAAGAAATCCTTATACGCCTCCGTCCAAGCCTTCTTACCACCCGCCTCGATCACATCCTGGACAATCAATAAGTCACGCAGGGCATTTCAAGTGGGAAAGGGTACGCACCCCATGGCAAGGGATGATGCGGTCGAAGTCCCACTGCGCAACTGTCTTCGCGTCGCGCCTCATCGCCCTGCAATTGTGACAGCTCATCAGCACGAATGGCGAACCGCCAGGTTCTGGAGGGCTTACTCTTTGTCCTGGCCCAGCCACCACACCGTCTTCCTGTTCGCCCAGCTGAATGGATTCCAGCTGCTCCACGAGAAGAAGGGGGTGCCGCCTGCTAGAGAGTACTGCGAGATAGAGAGAGATCAGCCCATCGTTAGTCTGAGAGACGCTCGTAGCTCGGTGCGGGACATACCTGCTCGCTGGCGGGGAAGTTGAAGAGGAGGTCGGCCTGAATGAGCGTTCTGGATGGCTTGTGCAGGAACGCGACGTCTTTGTTGTGGAAGCCGGAGAAATAGCTGCTCGATGATCAGCCGGTATCAGGCGTAGGATGGGCTATAGGCGTACCAGTGCTCAATCTGTCCGTTTCGTACTCACTACCCAATACTTCGTGGCGGAGAAGAGTACGTGCTACTCACGTCATCTTCGAAGCCGTACTTCGTGTGGGCCGGGTCCGCCCCCCATGCTAGCAGTTTGGAGGACGAGTGAGTCTCGCTTGTCAGACCGGAGAGGGGAAGGTGTAGGAGCTTGGGTCGTACCTCCGTCAAACTTGAGGCCAGAAGCGACCACCTCCTTCCTGGTCTTCGCAGCGTCCACAGCTATCACTCTGGCTTCCGGGAACTCCTTCTTGTATTCAGCTGGTACGTGATATGTCGTAGCAGGGGTAAGCATGGAAGTGGACCATCGTCCTTCGGGTGAACGCACGGAGAAACAAGTGGTGGTACATATCCGCACCGACGATCCACCTGCGATGAGTCACTAAACATAATTGTAGCTTGGGTGGAAAGCCATATAGATATTGTACCTGACTGGGCCCAGTTCCTTGATCTTCGCCTTCGTAGGGTTATTGAGCGGTGTGGATGCGAGGACCCAGACGTCTCCGTTACGAAGTATGATCGCTGTAGACCTTCCTCCGACGGGGAAGAGGTTCATCACCGAGAAGGGGCTGCGAGCCAGATACCGAGTTCTGCTGAACAACGACATGGGGTATTCAGTACGTACCATGAGAACGTCCAGACGTCCTTTGTGACCTGGAGGGAGATGCACGACAGATCGATAAGCCATTTCTGATGTGGAGTAAGGGCACGGACTGACCTCGCGGATGACACAGTGGGAGGCACGCATTAGTGCTGGTGTCGCTCCGTCTTCACAGGATAATATGTTGCTGATTCACCCGAGCTCGGAGAGCGGGATAGGTACATGCACGTCAGGCACTGAGAGTTGAGGGCGACACGTGTCGAATTTGAAAGAATTGTGGGTCCAATATTAACGTGAGGTTCATCATGCGCCCAGGAGAATTCTCGCCGCCCACGGGCTCGGTTACATGCTGAATTTGAACAAAGGTTAGACTGCAAAAATATGAGGGTACTCCCAAGATACAGTATGTGTGAGCTAGAATGCAGTATTCACGTACAAGGCCGGCAAGACAGGACGACTGTAGCCGCTGGATGCAGCGGCCATCAAGCCACGCCTCAGTGCAGAACCTGCGCTTTTGCCAACCGCTTCGCTTCCCGAGCGGCCGGCGCGATACCAGTGTAACCCACCTATTCGTTGAGCAACCGGCTCAAAAGCACAAATGATTCGAACCCCTCCGTCAATGTTTGCTTCGCATGCATCTACCGGGCACTGGTGGCGGTTGTCTATGAGGTTCGAATGTTGCTATAAGGAAGAGGATCTGGCTAATGATCGTAGAGCCATATTGTACCAAGTCAAGAAGGTCAGCCGACGGAAGCACGAGGGAGTGCAGCATGAGATATGATTTGATTATTTACGTCCTTACATCCATTGAGAGACAACGAACCGAAGCAGGTCGGAGAGTATTCGGGAAAGGCGTCTAGCATACCCAATCTGGAATGTCGTCAACTTTTGATGGACAGCTGTTCGGCGCTTGGGCACGATCTTGTCTACGTACCACCACCGGCCTTGGACTCGGGGTGAGCCTGTGAGGTGTAGGTCGATGCTGACGCTCTCTCGCGTATACCCACAGATACTGGAACAGTTACGCAGCATTGCCTCTCCGCCCTGGCCAAGACGTTCATTCCACCCCTCGTCATGTCGCCACCTTCGCTTCTCTGGAGCTGTTCCCGATGATCTCGGAGGTGCCGCGCATCTTGGACACCCTTCCTTCGACCAGGATATGTACATCTCCGGCGTAGTTCATACCCTGCGTCCAGAACGGATCACCTCAGCGGATGTCATTCACGTGCCGCAACCGACGCATAGGATTCGCGTCCTCTTCAATCCCCCGGGAGTCGACAGAAATACTGGGCTTCCCCATGTCGGGCCGCCTCCCCTCTCCCACATGTTCCGGACTCCCAGCATCATCCGCCACCATTCCATTACTCTACGCGCATCGTTGTCCAACAAATCAGTCGGCTTTCCATCTGGCTGGGGTTGTTTGTACTGGTGGACACCCCCCAGTGGCAAGACAGCCGACGGCGAAATCCGTTACCGCACTATCTCTTCCATTGCAAGCGATCCGAGGGTTTGGAGCGACGAGGCTATTCGCGACAGCTTCCAGCGATCTGAGGATTTCCGCGTGAACCGCAAGACCCCGTGGAGCTCAGATCTCTTCGGCAGAGTCATGCAGAGATTGGGGTACGCCGATGGGATAGTTACTAGGACGGTTCTTTCTCCAGTCCTGTCCGAAAAGTTTGCCGAGCGATATATGGAGCGGCGTCGCGTGCAAGCGATCCGAGATTCTTCGCTGGCGGAGGTGCACAGATTCCCCTCTGTCAGACACGACAGTATCCTTCCCCAACTCGATCAGTTCGACATTCGGGACCACGAACAGGATGCGATCCGAGCGGCCCTAAATGACACGACGCCCGTACGGGTTTACAGCGACGGTGCAGTGCACAATTCACTGTGGACGGGCGCAGCGGCAGTGCTGGTTCGCACAGACGGAGGCACCCCAGAACCCCAACTCAAGAGCCGGCGCATTCACCTCGGCAAGATGCCCCCATTCCCGTACAATATCCACGATGCGGAGGTCGTCGGCCTAGGTGTCGCACTCTGGCTCGCAGCTCAGGAGGAGCGCCTTGACCGAGTGTCGATATACGCGGACAGCCGGCTCGCTCTGTGCGCAGTACGCTTGTCCGCCGCCAAGCCAGGACAGTGGCGGATGCCTGACTTCGTTCTCGCACGTTACGATCTCCTAATGCGCCGCCATCCTCAAGCGAAGGTGACCTTCCGATGGGTCCCTAGTCACGTCGGCGTCGAGGGCAACGAGATGGCGGACGACCTCGCGGGGGAGGCGGCCGTGCCTCCCAAGGAACCATAAAGGGACGGCTTTTCCGCTAGGCAGAGCCGATGCGAGGGCGTTGTTCTTCGTGGGAAGTCTGTCTTGGCAGCGTTTCGCGGCCAGGATGGCACGTGTCCGACGTTCGTCTTCCTTCCGTGTTTCCCTTGTATGCGCAATCCGGTGTACTATACGAACTCGTACAATTGAGACATCACTCTTTACACTGGTGAGCCGCGCTTTCATAGCCCGAAAGCCTGATGTTAACCTCCACGATAGTTGTCGCATCATGTATCACATATCTAGGTCGATTGGAGTATTGGCTCCCATCGGCATAAGAGGCACACGGGGCGGCGTGCCACATGTTACACAGCACATTTCCATCCGTAGGGATGACTGTTTACCCAGACGAGTCTACTCCTCCACGCCTCAGAACTCAGAGGCCGGATTCGATGATCATGCTGATCTCCAAACCACTGCGGACATGGCACCCGATGGGAACTCACCGTGTGCTCTGACAACACCGTCATGATTTACGCGTGCCGCAGTTTCACCCTTGCGCTCCTCACATGCGAGCGAGCGCGCCCAAGATCAAACTCTCTTCACCGTCCGTACTCTCCGTCCTGAGCTAGTCACAGGCGACGACCTCATCACGCTTCCACCGAAGAGTTCGAACACTCTCTTCGCTCCTAGCCTCTCTCTCGAGTCGGACGCTGGGCTTGACCCTGATTTCCTAGGACTCGCGACCCCCGATTCCCGCCCTGGAAAGGAGAAGCGCGGCTTTCTGTACTACTCGCCTCCTCCTGATGGACACCCGCCTTTCGCAGGCGAGCTCCGCTTTCGTCTCATACCGAACGGACAGAGTCCTGGCTCGATCGTACGCGGGGCCGAGAGCGAGCAGTCAGGGTCTTCGCTATTCGAATCATCACCAGACTATCAACTCCACCCCATTTACCATTGGCGTTTACCGCTTCTCGCCATCGCTTGGAATCCCGTATACGACCCCCTCCGCACGCTACTCTTGTGAGACGGCCTCGTCAGCGAAAAGGTAATGAAGTGGGCAGCGGGCGCCGGGGCCAACAACAAGACCCAGAGGACAAGCGCCATCATCCATTCGCTCGAGCAGCCGTTCGTCTGGAATGCGGGCTGGAACGGGACGGAGGCTGTGTCCGCGCACATCTTCTTCGTACGCAAGCGCACGGGGTATGTGCTAGGCGAACAGTGTCGCCTGAGCCCATCCGGAGTGACGTTGGGTATGTATGTCCCGAGTGGTGGAGAGGTGGAAGGCTGGAGGCCGATATTCGGTACGTGCGCAATTTCCTGAGCGTGGAGTGCGGAGCCTTCACTATCGTCGAGAATCTCTTATCGTTAAGATCCTTTGATCGCTGACTTGTCATCTATGCATAGGCAAGATCGTATGTTCCTTGGTCCTCTCGCCGTTCAGGATGCACGCACATGATTCCCCGAGGCTGTTGGTACGGGTGCTTGGTATCCTTAGTCCAAGCGCTCGCATGTCGTTGTTGGCCCAAGGAAGCTGGCTGTGGTGGTTCAAGCACGATGTGGAGTACACACACATGGGTTGGTATGCGGACTTGTGCTTTCTGAGGGCGGTAGACGTGCCGCAGGACTCCAAGATCTGGAGCATTTTGTTGGATAACGAGCACGAAACCATGGGAGGGTGAGGAATACCAGTTGGTTTTCATGGCTTACGATGCAGGGCTGTGGTGGCATACGGCCGCAAAGCGGGGATCTCCCTGTTCCCCGGTTGAACAACCGCGCCCATTCTTCAAATGGGTGGGGTAGTCCTGTCCTTGCGTTCCGCTGCATTCTCGTACCGAGCGTGATCACGGGTCTACGAGACCTGACTTCGCGCAGAGGCACGCCACCATTACCTTGCCACGTCCCCGTTGATTTATCCTGCATCTGTTCCGCGCGACATGACCCCGAAATTGGCCTACCGACATTCGCCTCTAAGAAAGCTTCGGTTACCGCCGACAATTACCCGCGAGCCCGCCATCGTCGTCGTGGCGCGCTTCGGAACGTCATCACAACGCTAGCGATTGCCCGAAGAAGAGCCTCATGCTCGGTGCGACGTGACAGCTCTTGCGAGAGGGCGAGTATAAGGGGCCGGCCTCGCGTGCAACTGTGTCGACGTTCATTCCGGCCTTCAAGACATAGTGATGGTATCTTCAACGTTCTCCTTCCTCAGAGCGCTTCTCTTTGTCGCTAGCGCTGCAGCCCAGTCCACTGCGCCTCAGTACGGCCAGGTATTCCAACAGTCACATGACTGCACGCGTTCGGGTGCTAACTTAAGACAGTGCGGGGGTCAAGGTTGGACCGGTGCCACGGTATGCCCGTCCGGGTGGACGTGCACATTCTCCAATTCGTACTATAGCCAGTGTCTCCCTGGTGGCTCTGGAAGCTCATCTGGAAGCCCAGTGCCGACGACGACTACGGTCCCAAGCACGAGCGGCGGTAGCTCCCCCACTTCGACGAGCACCTCCCCTAGTGGTACCGTCACTCTCATTCCTGGCTACTCCTTCATTCGTGCGGTCGTAAGTCGACACTTCTCCGCACCGCATGCATGACATGTTTCCTCATCTATACATGCGTTCCCAGGAGGACCCCAACTTCCATCAATACCTTCGTTCTGAGGTCCAGAACACAGCTTCGGATGCCGTCCTCGGCGACCCCTCCACTGCTGCCCAATTCCAGATAACCTCCGATGGCCAACTCATTCAAATCCTCCCCGACGGGAGCAACCTCTACGCCGCGGTCGAGGCGCGCGCGAACTCTACTGTCATGAAGCTCAAAATGTTGTGGCAGACGACGCCCGCGAGCGGTGACAACGCTGGCACGTTCATGTGGAGCGGAGACACCGTCGAGTGGTCAATTCCGACTATCTCGCGGCCGCAATTGAACGTGCGTTCTCTTTCATTCCCCTCTGCAAAAGATGCAACCTCTGAATGGATGTTCAATTCGCTGCTTCAGGCGTGGCTTGTCTGTCCTGACGACGCTGGCAACAAGGACGTGTACGTGAACCTTGGTCCCTACGACTACGACACGCCGGCTGGATGCGCGGACGAGACCATCCACGCCTACACCGGACCTTATGCGACTGCCTAGTGGGCTCAAAATTGAAGCTATATATACATTGATGTATACTGCATAGTGTCGGTTGAAAATCCAAGCACCGCGTTTCTCTATACTCAGTGTTTGCATAAGCAAAGACGATCTCACCGGATGCAATTCCTCAAGCTTCAAGCTGTGGAATTCCGGAGTCTGCTCGCGGCACGTTAGCGCCCGTACGTTCTGCTACTCTCATCATCGTCGTCGTTCCCTCTGTGTCTTTCGCGCAGCTTGACACAATGTTCGTGTCTGCGAAGACGACACCCGATTGCCTGTGTACTCAACACCCGATTGCCTGTGTACTCAACACCCGATTGCCTGTGTACTCAACACCCGATTGCCTGTGTACTCAACACCCGATTGCCTGTGTACTCAACGAGTATACGATACTAGGGTTCTACGTTTGGCGCGCCTGCTTGTGGCCCACAAGAAGAGCTAGTCCTGCAAGGTGGTATCACTGCCCCCAGAGCTGCTGTCACCCTGTCCTCTGTCCATCCGGACTAATCGATGAAGGGACATAGTATAGGATGTGATCGTGGCCTGAAAGATTGCCACCGAGTGCTTACCAGCAAGAGTTGTGCAGGAGTCGTGCACATACATTGAGAAGCCCTGAAACCAATTTACTGCACACTTTTCCGTTGGTTGTCCCCTCCCGCGCCGAACCTCTGGCAGCTGCTAGACCAATGGCCAGCAGAGCGGACTCCGGTCATGACTCCCACGGTGCTGTCGTCTTCTCTTCTCCCGCGACTCTACACGCTGACGGGCAGCCGTGTCATCTGCCCGTGCTCCACCCCAATACCACTCTTTCAGGATACTACCGTCCGGTTTCCCCTCTCGTCGATTGTGTTTAGGTGGATCGTCGATGCCCGCTTGGACACATGCCAACGATTTGACAAGTTGTGCTTCCCGCGAAGTTTATCGGACAGGTTAGAACGCACGAAGAAGCCTAATTAAAATTCAGTACTCAGCGCAAGCGACCCTCTGTGGGACTCGAGCGACGTAACCCCTATATTGACGGCATGTTGCCCTGATGATCAGCGCCCCTATTTCATTGCAGTACATTTCAACCATCTGCATCGCACTCAGCGAGTTACAGTGAAATTTAGCTCAGGCGCCTGCGGCTGCCGTTGTGCCGCAGAAACGTGTTGCGGAAAGTATGGCTGCTATCTATGCAGAGGGCCCCCCTAGAAGAGTATCGCAAGCAGTAGAGAAAACTGTCCGAGAACCAGACCAGACCTTCCTCGGACGCCGCGACTGGCTCAAGAAGTTCTCCTGATCCTGACATGGTAAGTGGAATGCCTCCGTTGTAGCCAGAAGGCGGTGCTAACGAGAAGGGCCATTTTCTAGACCCCTCGCACGCGCCTAGTCCTCCCCTTCAGTCCTGCTGGGAGAGGAAGCCCCAAGCGTGTCTGCTTCCCCTCCCCAGCTGCTTGGACCGCCTTCGCATGATAGACTTTTGCTCGAAGGTGGAAAAGGCTGGCCTTCTTGCCTTCTCCTAACTCGGTCCTTCCCAGGCCATTCCATCTCCTCAATCCCCTTCCATTCATTAGCTATTCTACAGCACTTTCCACACCCTACTTCCTTCCCAGTCCGCAGCTCTCGTGGGTTCCCGGTAATGTTGGCTGGGCTCTTTGTGGCGTTGGGTGTACGAGGTCGCGAAGAAGGGTATCTCGATCCGGCATGAACGAAAACGTGAGTGGCAATGACGCTCTCTCCCCAGTCGTTCAACCTTCACCACCTTGGTTTCACATGGGAAGAGGACTGTGTGTACATTGACACGCAGAGTATTGATCAGGCTTGATGACAGTCTGAGAGAGAGCTCGAGAACATACGTTACGATCGGACTCGGAAGTCGGAAGTCGGGTTAGGAACATGCCGAAACCCGAAACTAGGAATGTGGGATGGAAATCATGTGGGGAATTTCCAAGGCTGTTGCATATAGAACTCTACGGACATCGACGGGAGGCCGCAAGGGCCAGACTACCCTCATAACGTTATAATATCAATATACAGACATGCGATGCGGGGCCAGTTCACGAAGATCATGGGACTCGGTCTAGACGAGAAGACGAGAACAAGAGCAAGTTACAGACGGCGTTTCCTCACAAGTGGGAAACGGATGAATCCACTTCGAGGTTTCGAACGGAGACATGGAAACTGACAGCGTGCCTGCAGCGCTGCCATCAGATGCGTAGACACAGACCAGCGCTGTCGTCTGCAGAGGATACCACAACAGAGATCTACCATTAGGGTCAGAGTAGAGCATCTACCCAGGCGGAGTCTAATGGTAGCAAGTAGCAACATACCGGCCGGGAATCCTGGTCCCTGCACAGTCCCATCAAAGATCGCTCCCATTTTCTGCCTTAGGTTTTCCGTGCGTCGCCGCAGGTCGCAGGACAGCTTGACCCTTCTTATTGCGATAGAATAAGACGTCGCCTATAAAGCACCGGCGCAATGGGTGGGCGCGAAGTCGGTTAGCATGGGGCTGCAGATTTAGAGGCACGAAGGTGAGGTTCGAGGAAGGGGGAAGACGCACCTGTGTCTTCGACGAATTGGCAGTCGTTATAGTTATCCCACAGTGCCTTGAAGACGGGCTTATCCGAGCGATGATAGTGTTCACCAATGAACGACCTCAGATACTGGGTGGCCTCTTCGCCGTGGTCTGCAATTACCAAGTCCAGTTAGTCCAGATACACGCGCTGCGGTTCGGAGTCAAAAAGAAGAGAGTTGAAGAGAGAGAAGGCACCCGCGGGGTTACGAAACAAGCGATACAGAAAAATTAGGACTGACAGAATGGCATCTTTGGGAAAAAATGGTGGACGACATGGTAGTGGGCCACGTCGTGTAGGAAGAATCGGCCCATCCAGCCCAGGAAATCACGGTCCACTGTTGCGGCAGCCCCCCGCTGAAAGTTCCATTCCGGTTGGCGATAGTGCGGCAGCTCAGGATCCGTGTGGTGCAGGTACGTGATCATGACGAACCTGAATCCCCCACGTCCACGATTGTACCATATGTCGCATCGTCGCCCACAAAGGTGTCGTAAGGCGTCCAGTGAAGGGTCAGATGTAAGACGCAGAACCAGGAGAATATCGACGAGCGGGATCGTTGACAAAGCGAGGTGCGTGGGGATCACAAGTTGTGAGCGTGATAAGAGATCGAGTCTAATCAAGGACGGGACAGACAGTATGCTTACCAGTGAGTAACGCATAGCCATGGTATGCCGTAAAACTTCACCACGGACGCTGCGCCCCAAGTGATGCTAGCAAGCCGGACGAGAGCGATCATGCCTAGAATGCCGATGTTGGAGATGATGACGGCATGACGTTGCTCCTCCGTGAATAGGATGGAATTTGCTACAGGATGAGCAAGGGCGTCAGCATGATATGTGTCGACGTAGGGGTCTGACGATCGAGAACTGAGGGGAAGACCTTACTCACGATCGAAGTGATTCGTCCACCTTGGGTAGTTCTTCTGACCAGAGACATTGGTCACTGTGAACTACATCAGCCCTGCTGGTTCAGTAACGCAGGATGCACATGATGGACTCACAGAGGTAAGCAGGGAACGCCAATAGCTGTTGCCGAACGAGCATGTACAGTGTATAAATAGGTGTGTCTCCGAAGTATTCGTCGTAGTCGATCTTGCCGTCGTCGCTCTCCTGGGGGATGCCGAGATCGCTCCGTGTTTTCGGAACGTACACTTCGTCTCTCTCCATGGAGGCATGGTTACAATGGTGACGATGATGAGAAATTTTCCAGCTGAAGTAGGGCGTCCACAACGCTGTATGGACAACCTAGGGCCTCATGACATGTTAGCCGCCGCGACTAGTCCTTTCTGAGACAAAAACATGCGATGGGACTTACGAAACCAATCAGGTCACAGACATATCGGTTCGCGGAGAAAGCGCCGTGGCCGCACTGAATAACGAATGCCAGTGTAAGTGACAGCTTTACGCGGAACTCTGCTTGGCGAACCTCATGACCGATGACCCAAACCCCGGTGAAAATCAGCCCCTGGAACCACCAACTGCAAATGGCATCAGACCAACGTCTCGACAACTTGTTTCCGTACTCACTACACAATCCAGCAGCCCCAACGGGCGACGATGGCGCCCGTTGGAGTCAAGAGCTGGACTGCTGTCCGACTCCTGAAAATAGGATCGATGTGCACGGCGAGCTTCCAGCAGACCGCTGCCATAAGCAAATCGAGGGCGAGCCATGCCGAGCCTCTCCGAGTATCGCGGACGAACAAGCGTGACGGTATCGCCTCGCGTATCTCCTGTAGTTTCCTGTCCAAATCATGGCATTAGAAACAGGTAGTCTCGATACTTTTGGATAAACATCATTCATACCATGACATAGGCGTGAATTCGGGCAGGTCGTCTTCGAGAGATTGTCGTGACATCTTGGCTTCTGTGTCCACGGGATCAGACACTATTGACATCATGTTGCTGTCCAGAGTCGATGTGCAGCGATTGAAGGAGACCAGCGAAGTATGTGCTAAGGTGAGGAAGGTGGGGGGATAGTAGGGCTTCGTCCCCTGGTCAGCGGCGAATTTATATATCTTAGCAATGGCGAGATTGCCGGCCCTGCGCATCCCCAACTGTCGCTCAATGAAAGGTTCTCAAACAAAGATGATTTGCACGTGTGCGGCTGGGAGAGACAACGCTGGCGCTGTTTGGCGGCAATCGCACTGCTGTGCGCGCCTGGTGCAAGATTGCAAGATCAATCTCGCGAGGCGGCCGTTGAAGGGAGAGAGCCTCGCATCCGGCCGGGAAAGCTTGCCAAGGGAAAACAAGGGCAGGCTGCAACCGACCTACCGTGGAAATAGCCGACTGTTACGAGAGATTTGTTGCTGAGCTTGGGCGAATCTGCCATGTCACACTGTTTGGGAATATTCCCAGCAACGCATGACCCCTGGCTCCCATGCGCTTCTTTTTGATATGCATGACAGCGTTCCTCCGAAGCAGATGCCCAGATCCCGAAAGAATGAACATTCTGAATACGACGGCAGAAGCAGCCATATTCGGGCACGTGGCGAACCTAGATTACTCACAGCTCATGGCACGTCGCACTTTGACTGCGCACCCCTATCAGATCAGCCTCAATGCACTGGACAAGTGTCGACACCCTTACCGCGGGGGACTCAGCGTCGAGTCTTGCGGGAACGCTCGCAGTAGCGCCCGCATGGAGTGAGTGAGACTGCTCGCCCCTCTCAGGGCGGAACTGCTCCCGAATGAGAGGCATGCGTCCCGCCAAAATGATGCTACGCCTCCAACGGTCGAGGAACGGAAGGGGAGGATCCGCACAGGCCGGGTTTCCACTTCCGTCGCTTACTCGGGCAAGAATGGTGGAATGGCGGTCGTAAAGCTCGATTTGGGAGATGCCTGCGGCGTCTGCGTTGAGATTAACTCTAGGCGTGGTGGCCGCAAGGCTCTGCGTAATTGCGCCTTCAGCGTCATCTATTCTCCCTGGAAGAAGCAATGCGCGTACCATTTGCTTTAGCCACTCATCTCCGTTTAGCTCGGAGCTTCCGAGCGCTTCTTGTCGTACTTCCATGTTACACGAGAGTGCGGAGATGTGGGACACAATGCTTGCCTTGCATTCAAGCTACCATCCAGTGAACAGCTTGGACTCCTCAGTGCCGCTCACAATGAGCTCGGACTGCTCCCGAGATAACACTCTAAACCCAACGTCATCCCGCCCTTCCTGGTGGACAAAATCGGTTCCGAGTCTGATAACGCTTGGCTTCTGCCTTGCCCGTAAACTATACTACCGTAACAGAGCATTTGGGCTGTCAGATTAAAAGATGATCCCTTAGTGGAGAGCGCTTACGTCGAGGAGAGCGGCGAGGTACTGTTCCACTGGCTTCACATACCAGCGTCCAATGCGACCATCTTGAGTATGCTCAAACCAACCCAGGTGGCCCCCTGTCTTGGTGACAGCGAGGACAAGGTACGGGCTGTGCGAAACCTCCGCAAACACTGACATCAATACACGCGTATATGACAGAAGAAGGGGTCGGAACAGAGCCTAAAACGACGCTTACCTGACTGATGGGTAGGCTCTGAGTACCAGTGATTGGATCATCTATGCTATTGATTGAGAGGCACGGTATCCTGATGTCCGGAGCCACCTTGCAGGAGCTGATCTTGCTATAGTAGTCATACGGATTCATGAATCCGTACATCGGCGCCGTGATGAGCTCGTCGTATTGTCTGAGCGTTATGGATCGACGCCGCAGCACGTCGTCAAGCACGCTGCGGGAGACCGGAAGCTTGGATGCCTTGAGGAAGACGCCTTGGTGGAGGCGAAGTAGGGCGCGCAGCGCCCCGCCCAGCACGTACCGGTAGACGTGGCGTCCGAGAAAGGTGCTCGGGAGATGATGACTTCCTTCGAGGAAGTCCCATGGATTGGCAAGGGTGACAAGACCCAGCAAGGGGCACTGTTCGCCCTCTTCTCCGACGTACTTCGCAAGGATGTTCGCACCGAGGGAGAACCCTGCAATCCTGAGAGTGAGCGAAACTGATGGCAGAAGGTGATCCCGTACACCGACGGACCTAGACCGTACATCCTGCAGCTTGGGAATGAAGTGGATATCCAGAGCACAACGTGCCTGAGGTCGTCTGACGAGCCGGCCTTCGGAATGCGATAACATCAGTTCCTTGAATTGCCGGAACCCGCTCAGGAGAAGCGTCAAGACGGGAGCTTACATGATACAGTCGCGGAGTGACGACAGGGCTCCCATTGCACCCACGAAAGTTCAAGACGACCGCGCGGAAGCCGAGGCCACCAGATTGCCTACTAGGCGTCACCTTCGCAAGGACTGCCCGGACGTAAGCTTCGTGTGATCCACCTGTAAGCCCGTGGGTGACAAGCAGTACGTTCTCAGCATCCTGTATCGGATGGCTAGAGAGCGGCGGGGTGACGTCGACCGCAACAACGCCTATCGGGATTTGGTGAGTCATCGGACACCGTTCGTCAGCACCTTTCGCACCTTTGTCGGGAAGCTCCAAGAACAGCCTGAAACAGATCAAGGTTGAGCATGCTCCAATGCTTCGTGAAGGTAAGACAAATTGTCACAAGGCCAGCGCTACACAGCAGTGACCCCTTGCATCTTTCCGGCGGGGCAACTGTAATTGAGGTGCAACGCGCTCTGAGCACGGCGGCGTCCGTGAACGCAAGGCAGTGTGTGTACGCATGCGAAAGCTCCCGGTGGGACCCACCTCTCATATACTACCGGATCTACCTTGGAAAAATCTCCAAAGGAGGAGTATGCTGTTTGCGCGTCTCCGCTATAATGACATGACATGTTATAATGGTATGCTTCGATGTGAGCACTCGTGTTTATGGGGAGACAGCGCGAATGCATACCCCGGCAACCACCAAACGCCATTGAATTTAGAGTTTGGTCCGAGGGCCGGAACCTTGTCCCTTACAAGCCGCGCAAGAGACAGAGCGGGTCCACTGGTTTGGTTGTCCTTCTGAAGAATGGCCGGGTGCTGTGCCACATGCAGAGTAGCGAACGGGCCATCGCGTCCTGTGTTCCGGCGCCAAATGCCACGTATCATGTAGACAATGCCTACAAATCCCACCCCAAGCAGCAAGGTGAATGCTACAATGTGTGTCTGTTAGAATGTATTCTATGACATGCCGAAGGAAATCTCACGTACCCATATGTAGCCAGCTGAGGGAGCAATGTCTTTAGACTTGGTAGAGTGTGCTGTCACGACCCGAGATGGGAGTGAGAGGAAAAGAACAGAGTTTGACCAAAGCAGGCAGGTTGATTGCAAAGCAAATCTAAGCATTCATGTTCTTGAATGGCACTCGTGAGAAGATGATCGTTCACACGATGGAGGACGAGAAGTACCACCAACTGGTCTGCACCCGCGAACATAAGCTATGCTAGCATCCTGGGCGTCTATAACTCCATAATTGGCCAAAGCTGGGCACTGCATGTATGTTGAGGTTTCGGCATAGCCAGGCATCGCTTGTTTCCCGAGAATCATGGTGCTCGCTTCAAATCACGCTCGGCGATGAAGGGCAGTAGGGTCTCTTTTCAGCCGCATATGTTCTCGTATTTGCCCTGGATAGGTTGAAGATCGAGGTGACGTCAGAAAACCTCTGACAGGAAACTAGTATTGGATAGACACAACGATAGTTCAGCGCAAACACTGGTTTATTCAGCAACACAGTATGAGTTTCTCAACCTCGGTGAACACCAGAGTAGTAGACTAGGACGTCTCATGCAGCTTGGTCAAAGACGCCATCCCGATGATGTACTCCTTCACTGGGTTTGACGTCTACTAATGAAACTACTCGACATAGTCAACATCCTATACAGCCTGAATATGAACACCGAGATCGCCTCCACAGCGTAGTGTTAACTCGTACCTGGAAGACTCCCTGTCATTAGCTACGCCGGCTGACAAATATTGCTGATTTAGCATCGAGGAGTCTCTGGACACATCTTGGAGATGTAGAACGTCGGTATTCGCTCCACTATGAAGCCCTTTTCAAGTGTCCACATACAACCTGATGATACTTTCTCTACAGACTTCCTGCACAGTTAGCCGCCGATGTCTCCGAACGCGGCGCTGCTTGAAGACAATACTATAACCGATCTAGGAAACATGAACAGTGAGACGACTTCAATTGTCTTGGCAAGCACCTTGTCGTTCTGACTTTTAGAACGTTGCGTCTTCTAGGAACAAGATGGTGAACACTCTCACGCCTTTGTCTATGATCCAACAAAGTACAAGAAACTCGTTTCACTACCAGCACGTCATGCAACCCGGGAAAGGGATAGCCTACGACACGAGGCCGGCCAATAGTTGATTGGTTCCTTGGATACTATAAACCGAGATCTGCCCTACAAGGCCAGAAATTCAGGTACCTCCGGAGATCATGCTGCTCTACTCTTGATTGCAACTGGTCTAGCTATGGCAATGCGATGGGCGATGCAAGAGTTTAGTATAGGCCGTAGCTCGCGCTGTTAGAAAGAGAAACAGCAGACGGCCATGATGGGAGAGTAAGTTCGTTCGGCTGTTCACAACATCCAGAGGAGCTGATTCTGTTATCGGTAACGGGCATCATGCTGTGGCATACTCGGCCCTCAAATACTCAATGATAGTTGTCGATATGTTTTTCGATTCAAGTGGTCGCCGGGTCCTTTGAGACGTGACGTCCACGGTCCTACGAACGTAGCATTACATGCTCGAAGGGGTCATATCAAGAGGTCATAGGATAAGTACACTTACTAGAAAGTGCGCCTGTGAGAGTGGCCATCTGGCTTTCAATTCCAATCAGTGTCTCCTGAAAAGAGAGGGGCAGCAACTTTAAGTCATCAGCAGGTCTCCCTCCAAGATATAGACGGTCCTATCTAGCCAAGCGTTCATGCTGTGAAGACGAAGAAAGACAAGGAGTGCGGCTCAACGAATTTTGGCCTTACGGCTCGTTCACGGCCGGCAAGGACGGACCGCCGGATCCACGATGCCGTGGTGTGGCAGAAGCGCCCGACACCCACGCAAGCGCTTGTTGCCCTCATCAGCGAGCACAGATAGCCTTCAACGAAAACCAGGGTCCCCACGATAAGTTCGATCTTCCAGGCCCGTTATCTCGTACACATGAGACGATATAAGACGTCCACGCCACAGAACGGGAGGACGTGCACCCTGCTCGCTGCCGTAAGTAATCGAACCAGGGTGGAAACTCGGACCAAAATGGCTTTCTTCGAGTCCCTGTCCCGCCCAGTCGCCGCCCTCCTCCTCGTATCGCCATTCTCCCACATTCTGGCTCAGGGCGCTGGGAACGTCGAGTACCCCGTGGGCATAGCAAACATCGCCGCGTACGGAACAATCAACTTCACCGAGATCTTCGCGGCATACGGGCACGACAAGTCGAACGTCGCGTTCGGGACTTCGGCGTACAACGGCCTCACGACGTTCGCGAACACCTTGCCTGTGCGATGCTTTGGCGCGGACGCGACGACGAAGTACGACGTGGCGGTTCTGGGGGCGCCTTTCGACACTGCGACGAGCTACCGGCCTGGGTGGGTGGTTTGTTTGCGAGCGTTACAGATGAGGTATATGCGCACTGATGCTTCCCGCCAGGGCACGATTCGGCCCGAACGGCATCCGTCAGGGCTCCAGACGGATTAGCTTGCAAAACATCAACGTAGCCACGCGCATCCGCATCAGCGACGAGCTCGACGTCGTCGATTGCGGGGACGTCCGTAAGTGCTCCATGTATGCGTGCATGCGCCACGAATCACTCACGTTCGCCGTACCCAGCGATGGTCAAGACCGACAACAAGGTCGCGCTGCGCCAACTCGAGCTCGCGAACGCCGCCTTGCTGTCCCGGACCAGCCTGCGCACATACGAGGGGAAGAGTTTCGCGAAGGACGGCAAGTTCCACCCCCGGGTGCTGACCCTGGGCGGAGACCATACGATCACGCTCCCCCTCCTCCGCGGGGTCGCGAGCATCTATGGGCCGGTCAGCGTGATCCATTTCGACAGCCACCTCGGTAGGCTTTGCCCGCGCCTCGTGCACGCTCCTTCATCTGCTGACTGTCGCACTGCCAAGACACTTCGAGGCCAAGAAAGCTGGCGGTACGCGTCGAAT
This sequence comes from Dichomitus squalens LYAD-421 SS1, assembly GCF_000275845.1. Classification (NCBI taxonomy): domain Eukaryota; kingdom Fungi; phylum Basidiomycota; class Agaricomycetes; order Polyporales; family Polyporaceae; genus Dichomitus; species Dichomitus squalens. Next base: position 755,784 of record NW_006766894.1, read on the forward strand.
TCCGTGCGCTCCGTCCGCCCTGCCACCGGTTACTGATTCTGGCGTGCCGATAGGGCGGCCCATGGCTTCCGGACGAGGAGGTCCCCGTCGGACACGGGAGCTACTTCTACTACGCGCACCGAGAGGGCCTCTTGGCATCCGACAACGCAAACATCGTGCGTCTCTCTCTCTCGTAACGCTTCCATCTCCGTCCCCCCCCTTCTTCCCCAGCCCTGGCTCCGTGATCGCACGTCGCGGATTATGGTATGTGGCCTACTCACACTCACACTACGTGGGACGTCCGCCGCACAGCACGTCGGGATCCGCGCGCCCATAGACTCTTGGGAAAAGTACGCGGACGACCGCGCGTTCGGGTTCGTCATCTCGCACGCAGAGGACGTCGAGGAGGTCGGGTGGCAGGGCATCGTCAAGGCGATTAAGGACGCCGTCGGGGACAACCCTGTGTACAGTGCGCGATTCCACTCGTCGTCCGTCGTGCCTAGACAGGCATGTATGTATGCGTTACGTTTGCGCTCACGACGATTGGGACAGTCACGCTGGACATTGACGTGATCGACCCTGGGATGGCGCCTGCGTGAGTGACTATAGCGATCCATTACTGTTTGTGTGCTGTGTCGATCTCCGCGCCCTCTCGTTCTGCTGACGTGCGGTGCGCGGAGACGAGGGCCGTCGTGACGAGAGCTGACAAGAGCTGACGTATATTGGCCCCGCACGCCCTGGACGCGTACACACAAACCGAAACCGGAACCGAAATGCCAATTGCAGGACAGGAACGTGAGCGTCCCCCTCCGTCGCTGTCGGCGCGTGGACGTGGACTGAATAGAGCTGTGTTCTGATCGGCGAGACAGGCCTGAGATTGGGGGATTTACGACAAGGGTGCGTGCCTCGCCCTCCCCGTTTCCGTTTCTGGGGCGACGCGCACATAGCGCGGGTCGTCTGCGCGACGGAGGCTCACGATCCCACGCGGTGCACACAGGAGATCAAGAAGATCCTCCAGGGCCTCTCGGGCCTGAAGGTCGTCGGAGCCGACATCGTCGAGGTCGCGCCCGGTAAGCCCTGCTCTCTACCCGCTGCCGGTTCGTGGTTCTGGGAACGCTGAACAACTCTCTCATCGCCCCCCTTCCCTGGGTCATCCCTTGTAGGGTACGACAGCCAAGGTGAGCAGCCGCTGCCCGGTGCCAAGGGTGTTGTGGACGTGCGGCTCGTCCGAGGGTTGCTGGCTGCTGACGGCTTGTGCTGTGTTTGTGCGGTGCGCCTGTAGATGAGATCACGCAGATCGCCGCTGCGAATATCGGGCGGGAGATCCTGGGGCTGATGGCCAAGACGCCGTTGACGGAGTGAAGCCGGCGAGGGAAGCAGAAGAGGTGGATATGAGGACGGAGGGTGCTCGTGTCGCTTGGCGTTCGTCCTCCGGGCGCGCAATCACGGTTCAAATGTTCGGTCAACATCGAGCGAGTACCGGATGGCAGTTTCCAGCAATTCTTGTGCGGAGCCCTCCCGGTCTGTCTCAGCACGTCGGTTTGCTACGAAGAGGGAACAAGGCGGTGTGCGGGCGTGGCTGAGAAGGGCATACAGTCGAGTATCTCATAACGCATGAGGTCATGTTCAATAATGCATATCGCCCGGACGGGTACCAACCCAGCGCTTCACACTCGATAGGCCGTCTAGAGATAATGCATGATGTCCCATATTGCATACGGAAATGGGGGTGCGGGGGCATCGACCCTGTGCATTATGAGATAGTCGACTGCATATTACTTGTCTTACTTGAGCCGTGTCCACAAGGTGCATTTCGGAATAGCCAGGCCCGGCTTATGGAAGACTATGGTAGATGAAGCCTGGATACCTTTACTGTCCCGGGCCAGCATCACCCTGAGCTCCTTGTTGCCGCCAGGACGCAATCCTCCGGCCAAATGTGTGCTCTGTGTCTACAAGCAGTTTAAGTTGGGGGTCACCGTGGGCAAGGCGGAGGACACTCTGATGTTCGGAGTCAGCTTAGAGCACATATTTTCAAGTCGCGTTGCGTGCGGGATAATGCTTTGAACTCTGCCATGACTCGAGCCGATGGCTGCCGACCCGTGGCGAACCGGAATCGCGACGCGCTGAGTAAAGGGCACGTGCTACGCGACGCCCGTGGTGGGATTCCGGAATCGGCAAAAGCGGGCGGGATGAAAATCATCGGCCGGGGCTCTCGTCGCGCACACGCTTCTCAGCTGCCTCGCCACGGCCTCGCCACGGCCTCCTGCTGCTATCATCGTCCCTCTTCGTGCTCTATAAGTACAGGCTGCTATTGCAGGGTGAGTCCTCTCTGGCGATTTCCCGGCTGGTGTGGGAGACCGATCGGGCGGCAGGGCGGCCATCCGGAGCGCTTGGACCGGAATAGCTGGACGCTCTCTGTGCCTGTAGGACAGGTCGGTCTACTTTGGGAGTTCTCACCACCGCTGGGGTGCGATTCATCTGGGACCGACGAGGGCGTCACCACCAGTGACCAGTCTCGAACGTTCGTCGTCGTCGTCGTCGTCCACGTCTGCGAGCATCCAGCATTTGCGCTCTCAAGCCTCGACGCCTCAAGCTACGCTGCTCAGCCTGGGCCTCCAGGAAACCCACCGCCGTATCGTACCATATCACCAGCAGATATCGGAGTTCGAGGCCAAGAAGATGGCAAGTACGAGCGTGGACTACAGCGCGATCGCGGAAGAGGTGTATGCGTTCGCGGCGGGCACAGACCCGCTCGCGGGCCCGGTCAAGGAGGCGTTGGTCGTGATCGACGACGCGCTCGACACCTGGGGGTGCGTATCTCACTTCTACCCGGCTTCGGAGTCGAGGACCCCCTCGTCCCTCGTCCCTCGCTCGTGCCGCCGACAGCTGACGTCGGGTGCAGACAGGACCGCATCTCGCTGAGCTTCAACGGGGGCAAGGACTGTACGTCGCCCTCCCTTTCCGCTGCCTGGCTCCTCGTACGAGTTGCTCACGTCTCTCTGGCCGTCCGTCTGTCTATCTGCGCGCAGGCACCGTCCTCCTGCACCTCGTCGCGGCCGCCCTCGGCCGGCGCACGCCCGCGGCCGCGGCCCGCAAGCCCCTCGCCGCGGTGTACATCCCCGTGCCGTCGCCCTTCCCCGAGCTCGAGGCGTTCATCGCCGCCGCGGCGCGCGCGTACGCCCTCGCCCTCTTCCGCTGCGCGCCCCCCGCCGGTTCCGCGCTGCCCGTCGAGTCCGTCCCCACCCCCGGGGCGGCCGGGGCGCCGCCCGCGGAGCGCCCCGCGCACGTCAAGGGCGGGGAGGGCATGCGGCGGGCGCTCGAGATGTACAAGGCGCGCTTCCCGGCGGTGGAGGCGATCGTTATCGGGACGAGGAGGGGCGACCCGCATGGCGGTGAGTGGCTGCGTTTTGTTCGGGTTTTGGTGTGTGTGGTCGCTTGGGTGGATTGGGTGGATGCGCGCGTTGGTGCGGTCGTGCACGGGGTGGCTGAGGTACCCCTGGGAGGTGGACGGGGTGGATGGACGCGGACGGTGAATCGCCGTACGTGCGGTGCGGGCTTCTCTGCATGCGCTTGTGATGAACGCAGGGAACGGGGCGGGCGTCGGGGCGGGCGTGATTGCGTCGACGTTGCCCGTGCACGAGAGGACGCTGTCGACTGAGCCCGGCTCGTGCGTCGGACCGCGAACTGCGGCGCATCTGCTCGCGATCGTTGAATGCACCCGAGGTGAAGGGCGAGACACGCTTGTGCGCCCACCCTTCACGCAGCACACACACGCATGTCTTGGCTCCCCGATACCGAACGCTGACCGCGGGCCCTTCCTTCACCCGTGACAGCGAGGCTGGGTTTCCGGAACCCGACAGACGACGGCTGGCCGCGCTTCGTGCGCGTGAACCCGATCATCAACTGGGCCTACGCCGACGTCTGGGCGTACCTCAAGCGCTTCCGCATACCGTACTGCTCGCTCTACGACCAAGGGTGAGCAGCCTTCCTTCGCCTGTTTGCGGACACAGATACGGAGCACGCTGACGACGGCGGGCAGATACACTTCGCTCGGCTCGACCTACAACACGTTTCCGAACCCTGCCCTGCGCGCGTGCGGAGGGTGCACGTGCGGGCGCAGGGAGTCGTCTGGTCCTGCGTCGCGGGAGGACGCGCGCGCAAACGGAGCTGCGCTACAACCACAATCGCCTAGGGCGAACGGGCGCGCGGCCTCCCCTGCGCCCTCGTCGTCTTCGCCACCACAACTATCATCACCGCCATCATCATCATCATCATCATCATCATCATCATCATCGCAGCAGGCCTCGTCAACGACAAAGGCGCCGATCCCCACCCTCCCGGACCACTTCGTGATGCTCAACGGCAGCCCGGGCCTCATGTGCGTGGGGGAGGAGCACCCCTCCCCCACGGCAGCGGCGGTGGCGGGAACGGCGGCGACGCTCGCCCCGCTCCCGCACCGCGCGACGCTCACCGACGTCGTCGACCCGTCCGGCCTCGAGTGCGAGGGCGAGCCGTCCGCGCTCTCCCGCGCGGCGACGCCCCAGCCCCAGCCCCCGCCTCCGCCCGGACTCGACCACGACGGGACGCGGACGGGGGCGTTCGAGGTCCTCGTCAGGAATCCGGGCGAGACGTGCACGGGGGAGACGGCGGGCGGCGCTGCAGGGAGGCGGTTGAACGGGAACGGGAACTCGAATGGGAACTCGAATGGGAACAGGGCGGGGGGATGTACGTGCCAGGCGAAGCCGTACCGGCCTGCGTACGAGCTGCAGGACGGGAGCTTGGAGCGGGCGGGGCGGGGGAGCCCCGCGGTCGTCGTCGGGGGAGCTGGGGGTGCGACGTTGGACGGGCAGATGGGTGCCCTGTCGCTCAAGGCGTAGGCGTGAGGCTCGGAGGGGTGCGAGAGGCGGAAAGCCGAGAGCAGGGGCGGCAGTCGCTTGGCCTGGTCGGGCTCGGCTTTGTATCACTACTTGCTTGTGGGCGAGTGTAGGTGCGCTCGTGTGTGCGTCTGTTCTTGTGTAGACTGTGTTGTGTCGTATGTATATTGCTACAGACTGTATTTGGAGGACAATGTCATTCTTGGTCACTGCTCAGTAACGACGGGCTTTGCCCCGTGCGATTGCGCTCCTTTGCATCGCACACACGGAGCAATCGTATGCTAGTACGACAGTACATCACAGGAGGGTTCCGCATCGGAAGAATTGTTAGTTTGCGCTGGTGTCCCGATAACCTTGGGTCATCCTCCCTGTCGCCTACCACAACGTCTCACTCGTTGCCCGTGAGCGGGCCCGCATGTTGCAGCCGCTCACCCACAATCCATCTCGACCGCCTCCCGAGCTACAGCACGATTTTGTGACCTGGGATGCGGTCGACTCTACGATGACAGAGCCCGAGCCGCCAGAACACGACAAGGCGTGCGATCGAAGGCTGCGCCCTTCGGACTTCCTGCGTCACAGTAGTCGCACACACACCGAGCGTGCGATCTCACAGTCGCACACGCTCTCCCCGGCGCCCTCTCCGCACGAATAACAGCGGTCCCCTGCCCTTCTCCCCCCCCCGCCATCCCGCGCGGCCGCGTCACGTCTTCGTCCTGATCAGCCCCGCCATGAGGTCGAAGCTGTTCCCGTCCGGCTGCAGGTCCACGTGCTCCGCGCCCTGCCCCGCGGCGGACCACGCGTCGCGCTCGGGCAGCGTGCGCAGCAGGCCGTGCTCGGGCGTGATGCCCACGATGCGCACCTTGCGCGGCGGCGCCACCGTCGTCAGCGTCACCTGCTGGTCCCTGCGCGGCCGCCCCGCAAAAGATGCAAGTCAGCATACGCGACGCAACACAGAGTGCTCGGGAGAGGAGGAGGACGGAGGGAGGGAGGGTGGAGGAAGGGAGCGGGGAGCACGGGGAAAGAGGAGACGCACGAGTGCAGCCAGCGCTCGAGGTAGAGGTCCATGAAGGGCTCGAAGGAGCCGCGCTCGCGCACGAACTCGGCCCACATGCGCTCGAAGCGCGCCGTGATCGCCGCGAGGGTGCGCTCCATCGTCGGGGGCGGGGGCCGCCCGAGCCAGCGTCCGGGAGGAGCTGGGCGAGGGAGGTGATCGGGGGTGGGTTGAGGACGTTCAGGCCGCACCCTGCGGACAGGCAGCATGCACGCATGAACGTGTGAACGTCATGTTCATCCACGCACGATGGAAGGTGGGCGTGGAGGTGAGTGTGAGACGACGGGAGCGGAGGGCAGAGGACGCACCGACGACGAGCTCGACCTTGCCCGCGCCGAAGCTCGTGTTGACGAGTATCCCCCCGATCTTCTTCCGCTCGCCGTCGGGCGTGATCGCGTACAGGTCGTTCGGCCACTTGATGCGCACCCTCGACCCCGCCTCCTCGCCGAGCACACCATCCGTGCGGCACGCCTCGGCGACTGCGAGCGCGAAGAGGTACTGCACGAAGACGATCTTCGTCGCGGGGAGCGCGGAGAGCGGCGCGCGGAGCAGCAGCGAGAACTGGAGGCACCCCGGGGGTGAAAGCCAGACGTTCCCCCCGCGGCCGCGGCCTGTCAGCTGTGCGGAGGCGAGGGACAGGAGAGGCGTCGGGAGGGAGGTGAGCAGGCGGATGTTCCTACCGTTCTGTATGAGTACACGCATTGCATGGAAGTGAGAAAGATACACCGACTTGTCGAGCATCGTCTGCGTGCTCGTCACGACCTCCCCGTAGAGCAGCGCCTCGCCAACGCCCCACGCACCATCCGGGTAGTTCTCTGGGCACCCGCGCTCCCCCCTCGCGTTCCTCAGCTCCTCGTAGTATGTCTCGATCCTGAACTTCGGGGTCAACTCCTGCGGCGCGGTCATCCCGTCCTTGTACACAACGATATGCTTCGGGTTCCACGTCGCAGGGTCCTCGCCCAACGTCTTCGTAGCCTCGCGCTGCTCCGCAAAGACGCGCGCAGCTTCCTGCTGGGGGTGGAAGAGGAAGGTGTCGTTACTGTCTTTGAACTCGTACGGGGCGGCGGCAGCGAGTTCGGGCACTTCGAGTGCACGAAGGATCGTCTCCACAACACCTATGCGCCACGGCGCGCTGCTGAGGATCTGGGGCGTCGGGCGGGCAACAGCACCATTGTCGCTTTCTCCTGCTGCCGAGGGCGACGGCAGGCGCAAGCCCAACAAATCGAGCGTGCGCCGTAGAGCCTGGAGGCGTGCCTTGTCCCGCGCGGGGTCAGACGCGAGAGGAGCCTCGAGATGTGCGCCCCAGAATGCCGCGACCCCGCGCCCGATGCGCGCCTTGATAGCGACAACGCACGAGTCCTCGGTCGGGTCGTATTGCGCGAGGAACTCGACGCCTTTCGCCGAGAGGGCTGCCTCAGGGAGGGTCGGGAGGTCCACCCCGCCCGCGCTCTGGACACCATCGAGCTGTGCGCCATCTACGAGGCGTATCGCAGGTGCGTCGACGATCCCCTCGGTCACCGGTGCAAGCGAGAAAGCGAGCCCAACATCGCCATCCTCGAGCGTGAGCTTCGGCCGCGGGGCAGACGCGGGCGTCGGGCTGACGTCGGAGATGCTCACGCCGGCGACCTGCGCCGACAGCGCCAGCGCGGTCGGGATCTTCGAAGGGTCGACGCGCACCGCGTTGCCCAGCGAGAGGAGCTTCCCGCCCCCGCGGACGTAGTTCTGGACGTCTTTGGCCGCGGCAGCGGAGAACGCGCCCGCTCCGCTTTGGCTTTGGAAGGGGGGGATGATGAGGAGCGCGCAGGACGCAGGCCAGGGCTGGGTAGGTAGGGCTTTTGCATCGAGCGTTTGGACGGCGTAGTTTGGGGTGAGGAGGGTGCGGAGGGAGGTGAGGGTGTGCGAGAGGGAGGGCGAGGAGGTGTCGGGGCCAGTGTAGACGAGGACGTTCATGGGTGTGATGTGCCTCTGATTTAGACGATGAGGTATTAAGTTGCGAGGAGGAGTGCGAGGCGGCCTCGAGAGGGCGCGGAGCGGAGATCGAGCAAGGTCGTCTGGAAGAAGCGATGCCGTACGATGAGCCAGATGAGGACTCAGAGGGTAGTGGGGCGAGACAGAGCCGTGTCCACCATCTACAACCCACTCACAAAGGTTGCCAGTAAAGTTCGAGTATCCGAAAACAATGTACCCACCGGACTTCGTCTTCCTCGCGATCGTCAGTCCGAAAGGGAGTCGTAACGGCGCAGGCTATAGAGCCTTGTAGATTGTACCTGCGGTGACGAGGAATCGCGTCCGCTAGCCTGTGCCAATCGTGCTGTTATATGTGCGCTATTCCACAGGCATGCGCCCACAGCATTTACAGAGTTGGATGATCGTGAGTTGTTGGTCGGAGGAGGTAAGGAGGAGGCCGCCAGCGCGTCGCGTGATCGGACTGCCCGATCTCGGAGTATCGTTCCAGGTCGGTAAGTTAGCCTTGTACTTACGTCTTGCATGAGTCGTCATCGTGCATACTTCAGGCTTAACAGAGGCTGCCTCGCGCGTCGTCGCAGCCCGAGTACATACGAGCAGCCGGTATCAGCTCGGGCTCCCAGCCACCAATACAATACAGCCATAACATACACTATCCGTACTGTCCAATCGAGGCACACGGCCACGCCCCATACATCCAGCTCCTCCCTCCGCCACATCGGCCTCTCCTCTTCGTGCCATTTTCTCAATTACTAGACGGGCCCATCGACTGGCATGCCTGGTACCTTCTCCCCAAACGCCGCGTTCGTCGTCCCCGTGGATGCTGGGGATCTCTGCGTGTCCTGTGGCGACGGCGACGGCGAATGCGAGTCCTCACCAACGTCGACGATGATGACCGTGTCGTACCTATCGCTGCCCTCGTTCTTCCCTTGCGCGTTCGCGCTCACTCTCACGCCCTCGTATGTCTCCGTCTGGGCGGAGCTTTGTATGATGTTTGCGGCAGGGGATGCATATGTATGAAGGGGCCGGGACGTGGGCTTGCGGCCGCGGGCGCGCCCAAGGGAGAGCTGGGCGCGAGCGTCGGCGTAGACGGAGGCGAGGGCGAGGCGGGCGCCGTCCGTGCGCGCTCGAAAGGCGAACTGGGTAAAGAGGTAGGTAGCGAGGGTAGATAGCGTGAGATTGAAGGAGACGAAGGCGAAGAAGATGAGCGTGCAAGCGAGCCAGAAGCCTGTATGTGTGCGAGAATATGAGGGATGGGGGACAGCATGAGTACAGGAGACGAGGGTGAGCTGCTCACCGAAAAAACTTATAGCGCTAGAGGCAAAGAGGATAGCACCAGCAAGCGCGACGAATATCGAGGTCGCAACGATGAATACTGAGAATCCTCTGAGGGATGATGAGCCCTGCCGGTGTATAAACGAGTATTGCATGGTGCCTTACATGAACGAGAGGACGGGCAAGATGCTGAGCGCAAGATAGAACGCTATAAATGTCTATTCAAGCCGGAAATTAGCCCAGTTGCGGCCGCATGGGGTGGTGCGTAAGCAACTCACTGAGCGAATGGGTCGTTTGTGAAACGCAACAGAAACATAGTCCAAGACGGGACGCACTACGTCCTGCTCAAAGCTAGTCGCAGGTGTGTCGTTCTCGTCCGTCAGAGCGTGAAATTGGACGTCTGAAGAACGCACCGTCCAAAAGTCTGTCTCACCGCGGACGCGCTTTTCTCGAAGTAGTCCGCCAAGAGATCCTCCTCGCCCTCCTCGTCCACGTCTTTTTCGTATTTCGCAATCGGCATTTCATCCGCCTCCATGTGCGTCCCAGGATTTAATTGATGGAGCCTGCAGGTGGGATATGAATGAAGCAGAGGAGAGGAAGCAAAGTGAGAGTCTACTGCGGGTGACAGTCGACATGAGCAAGCCATGGACATTACAGACCCCGGGCCGCCGGACCCGAGACCGAGCGCGCCCCGCCTCAGCTCGCGACTCCGTGACCGCGACGACTTGCCCATCGACTACGACAACCGGGCTTCATATGTTTCCGCGCTGCATCCTATATCGTTTCTCTTAGGCCGCGGTCGCAGCGCATAAATCTGCAAGCTCCTTGAATGCCTAGAGCAAGCACTCCACATTGAACTGTAGAATCTGAATCCCGCTGGCCACATCATAGGACGTCCTTGTTAAAAAGGAGGAATGAATTGAGGCATGAACGTAGGTCTTTCCAACGCTGAACGCATATGCGTGACACAAATCTGCTGTCCACATCGGCTTGCAAGAAGGGTTTAGCGAAGACAATAACTTATATATGACGTCCTTCGGACACGGCAGTGAGAGCTTAGCGTCCGGAGTTAGTGTGCATTATTTGTTGTATGCGAGGCGCTCCATGTTGTCAAGAGACAGCCATTTCTAAATTGGTGCGACTCTTTGAGACCTCTGCCAAAACTCAATGATAACCCCGGAAGCTTGCTTGGAGGAGGCTTCACGGCTCACCTTCGCCCATTCAGGTACCGCGTTATTCACTCACTTGCGAGCCTGCGAGAAATGATATCTTCCTTGGTAACCCTCGCTCCTTTCGAGACCGCGAACGAGGGCTCTCGGCCCCAGGATGAGTGAAGCATAAGCTCGTTGTATACGATAAATATGTCAGATCAAGGTAGCTACACATCTACATACCCACAGCAAGTGACGTCTGTCTCGTTGTCACCTTTGACCGACGATGCAAGATTCCACGAGCACCAATAAATACAATTATAAGACTGCTAAGAAGCCTCACGAATCCCCCGCCTAAGACTGATCCTCCTCATTGTCCTCGACATCATCCTCCTGAAACGAGATATGAGCGCCCATTGACGCGATGAATCCCTCCGGGTTATCAGATGCATGGGACTGGAAGGCGAGCTCCGACACCTGTGACAATGAGCGAGAGGAACCTGCCAGCCTCCGCTTGACCTGTTGCAGGTTGATGAGGAACCTCCAAGTGAGGACGGCGGTTAACCTATGACGACGGTGTCAGTATCTTTTCGGGATGCAGCGGCAAGCGTGCACGTACGGTTCCTCAACATTGAGCATGCTACTCATTGTTTCGTTTGTACCGATGCTTGCCACCTGACAAGTGTGAGTTATAAAACGTCCATATTCAACCAATACTGTTGAACCCGGGGGGCGAAGGCCTCTCCCACGGGTGGCAACGACAGCGGATAGCCTGCAACTCACCTAGAAGGGTTGTTGGTTATAAGAGGCTTGTTAGAGCGATGAGAGGAGACGTTCGAGTGAACTGAACTGTAGATTGGGGGTACAGAGGTCCCCTATATATACTACTGTACA
>NW_006766894.1:768209-769584 GCF_000275845.1 Dichomitus squalens LYAD-421 SS1
TCAGATTCATCGTCGTTATCCTCATCAGATTCTTCATCTGGAGGTTGCGCTAAACCATCATCATTGGGAGCGCCTGAGCGAGGTTCTGGAGATCCCTCTGCAGGTTGAGGGGATTTCTCAGCCTCGGCGTCGCTGCTACCAGATGAGATAATAGGGGTTTGTTCCCTAGTCGTGGTCCATTTCGAGGGTGGAGGTAAAACAACTTCATCGCGCGAACGTGGTTGTGATCGTGGATTAGATTTGGAAGAGCTAGGTCCGGGAACCTGTGACTCATTCCGAGGACTTGGAACTGACGCAGGTCGAGAGCGACTTGATTCTCCGCGCTGTTCCACCAAGTTCCTCCACGATGTTTGTTTTTCTATCTCCTTAAAAATGTCTGTAGGGTGCCGTGATTCACCATAGACATTGCCCTCGCGAGTTGGTACTTTCCGCTCTCTCCCAGATCGGCGCGGTGAAGGCGCACGAGATCTGACCGGTGGAGGTGGCGGCGACACTGGGTGTTGCACAGGCACAGGCTGTTGTCCACGCAATGGCTGCGGTACAGGAGGATTTGCCAGCGGTGCATTAGGTACGACGTCTCGACCTTTGCCCTTGCCCTTTGTAGAAGGTTTTGGGAGCGGACGATGTGGTTCCTCATCGTCATCAGGGAGAAAAGAAGAAGTGGGAGCCTGGTTCGCAGGTTTTCCATTCTTTTCCTCTTCAGGCGCAGAAGGCTGCCTTTGTCGTTTTGTTCCATGTCCAGGACACTTGGGAAACATATGTTCATCAAACAGCGCTTGAGCGGCCGTAAGGATGACATTATTGGGCAAACGCATGAACTTATGGTTGTGATTACCATCACCAACGCCGAGATAAACCATCAGCTCTGATTTGGGCGATAGCTTGTTCTTGCGAACCTCGCGTGGTGAGAAGACATAGGCACCGCATCCGAAGACGCGTAGATGGCTAATGTCTGGTTTAGAACCATGCAGAACTTCATATGGAGTGCGCCAGTTGAGTCGTCGCATCGGAGTTCTGTTATAGACATGCGCTGCATGCTCAAATGAGAATTCCCACCATGATTGTGGTATGCAAGCGTCGTGACGCATTGCCTCCCCCTTTTCCATGATCGTGCGAATGATTCGTTCAGCACGTCCATTCTGTTCATGGATGTTGGGAGCAGAGGGTATCCTCTCAATCCCACGATCCTTGAGCATATCTGTGAAGGCGGTCGATTTCAACTCGCCTGCAGAATCAGATTTCCATTTCTGCACTTTGGCATTGAACTGGTTCTCGACATATGCGAGCCATTGCCGTGTAACTTGAAGTGCAGCGGCCCTTGTATGAAGTCCGATAGTCCATACATGCGACATGTAGTCGTCAAAGTACAGTATCT
>NW_006766894.1:771956-801253 GCF_000275845.1 Dichomitus squalens LYAD-421 SS1
TGTTGGTCCTTGGGCCGTTGAGGTCGGCATCGAGCCAGGCCTTTGCCTCATCGGCGTCAGTAGGCTGGGTGTTGATGATCGAACCCCACTGGCCTTGCGCCTTGAGGTACGACTTCATCGGCTGCGCCCACTCGAGGTAGTTGCGGCCGTCGAAGGCGGTAGGGACAGCACTGTAGAGAGCACCAGACATATTGTCGAGAGGTATGGTTCTAGAAGGGAGACTTGTCAGCCACACGCCTTCGAAGAACGCAGTCGAGGCAGAGAGAGATCATGCCGACATAGGTTACCTCTCTGTGGCACTGTAGGCAGCGACGAAGCGCGCCACAACAGTCCACAGCGCATGCATGGCAGGCAGCGTATGATCGCACCAGATCCAAGCAGCGGTTGCACATCGATAACGATGGCAAAAGATCCAGGTGAGCTGCGAGCTTACAGATCGCAGCATGCAATGAGCGGCACAGATTCTGCAGCGTCGAGCAGGGCTCATAACCTGTTGAACCCGGGGGGCGAAGGCCCTCCCACGGGTGGCAACGACAGTGGATAGCCTGCAACTCACCTAGAAGGGTTGTTGGTTATAAGAGGCTTGTTAGAGCGATGAGAGGAGACGTTCGAGTGAACTGAACTGTAGATTGGGGGTACAGAGGTCCCCTATATATACTACTGTACATCTGTGGCTACATAGTACTATACAGTACCTTCCCAGGATGCACAGTCGCACAGAGAAGCAGTGCGTACACAGCAAAGCTGTGTGTGTACCACATGAGTAGTACAGCCTCGGTTATTGCAGTAACTGGCTGTGCCGTTCCATATCTTGTGACGGCTGTATTAGGCAAGCTGTGTCAACCAGCGCCTGTTCAACAAATACAAATCTCACCGAAGCCAGTGTAAATGCAATGTGAAGAGTGCTCAGGATAAGCAGTATCCTATAGTTCAGATGTCAGGAGTGCCAGAAGAATCGATGGTCGAGCACTGACAGGAAGTAGGTAGTCTCTATGGAAGTGATTCATGAGATGCTTGAGCCTTCAAGGTAGCTTATCATCGATGACACTACATACCATCATGGAGAAGAGTGCTTGAGAGAGTCCGGTGGTCCTTGCCCTTTGAATTCCCTCAGGACAATTGCATGATCCCGTGCGTTCGGTACCAGGTGATGCATAGAATAGATAAGTTGGCTACTATCAGAGAACATCTGGAGACCACCAATACTGTGAAGACCCGATTGTCAGAGGCTCGTACAAGATCATATGATAACAGCTCACATCTGATATTTATTTAATTAGATCCTCATTGTCTGAGTCGATATGCTCGTAACAGCCACATAACCTCTATCTGGGACGTCCATCAAGGAGGTAAAATGTAACTTGACCTGCTCAAGAAAGATGTATCATATCGTCGCTCATAGTCAAGAAGTTACATACAATCATGTCCATGAACATGGGGATCAAGGACAGGGTGAATATGGTCACTGTGCCCACCAATCTGCCCGGTCCTTGGTACAAAGAATATGACCGAAGTGCAGAAAATGCTGTGATCTGGTTGAATGCAAGAAAAGCACGACATAAAACATAGTACATACCGGCCCAAGGTATGTATTTAAGAGCCCGCAATACGTTGAGTGCTGTGAAAGATGCAGCGGCGCTGAACTTGTTTTAGCATGCGGCTCTGTTCCCGAGTGTGCACTGGCTCTAGCTGAATCGTCTGTACCTCTGCTGAAGCACTGAATATCTTTATGAAATACCGAAAAGTGGTAATATTCACCTTGTAAGAGACAGGCAATGGTATGTTGCCCCTAATTTGTACAGCGAGAGGGATGTATCGGTTTAGCAGGAACAGAAAAAAGGCGCCATTTGTTTGCCACGGCATCCAGAACAGTGTGACCTCATTACCGAATGTGATCAGGTAGTCATAGATGAATAGGGCTAGAATCCCAGATGCGATTGAGTTAACGTTCAAGTCCAGATCGAAGGAACGTGGAACGCACTCAAGGCAGCATAACTGACACAAGCCGCGGCGAATTCGCTGCCATGAATTGTTGATCAGGGTACACGAATGTGACCAAAGCTGAGACACACCTGACTTCAGATGTGATAGCTTGAGCCTCTGAAGAGTTCGACATAGCCAACTAATATCCTAACAGTGGTATAGACGGGAAGTAGTCCAGAGACTGCTAGGAGGAGTACTGTAGATCTGGTTTAAGCCCTATGGGGCGCAAGCTCAGTTCGCTATATAACTACTGCATCGAACAATGTTCTCTGTTCGTAGCCAGAGAGGACGTATTGGGCACATTCGATATAAATATAATGAACAATATTTGATATCCTGATCACTAGCTAGCTCTCCCTGCGCAAGCCGGCGGGGGTGCCGAACAAGGATCGAATAGTCCCCGCGCCGAACTTCTGGCGATTCCTGAGATTGCGGCTATAAGAATGTCGGGGGGTGTCTCTCTTGGCTATTCGTACCGTTCCGAATTACTGAAAGTGGTTCCGAGTTACTGAAAGTGGTTCCGAATTACTGAAAGTGAATGCTTCGAGAGATGGACATACCTTGCCGCAATCAGAACAAGCCAGGGGTTGCGATGACATCAGTAGTGAGCACTACGACGAAGGACATATCATTCTCCGGTCTGATCTTCACACTACGGCTGGGGATATACCATTACTCGTCAAGATGGTGATAGGAGTAAAAGCTTCCTGTCATCTGGATCAAGTTTTAATGAACACCCATACTAAAGGCCTAATCCAGAACGCGATGATATCCATCTACCAGCACGCTTCTCAGCCTTCCTCTTGACCGTCAGCGGTGATACACAGATCGTACTAAGAAGCAACTGCTCGTCATCTGAGAGAAACAAACAGAGTATTGGTCGGAACAAGCGTTCACATAGAGAAACCACTCCCGCAACTCCCACGTTGAGTAAAATCAACATCACGTACGATACACCATGACAAGCGTGGAGATAATTCGTGCGTCCCTATCTCGTAGCAGACATTCATGCATAGCGACATCTTACTACTGGGAATTGCAGCGGTCTCGTACCTATCCGTGGCAGCTTGCGACCCACCGCAGCACAGACGACGGAGAGGTCGTTGCATACGAGACTACGGCTATATTTGGAGCGAAGTTCTTGCGAGGCGGTTGCGCAGCAGCTGTCCATCGCCAGCTTCCGTGTCATATAGCCTGATAGAATCTACTCCCATCCACATAACCATCGCAATACATGATCCTGGACTTCAATGTGACTGACTGACCGACCCACCAATCAATACTCTGACTTCCCTTGCTATCATCCGTTGGCGCTGTTGCCTACACACGGCCCCTTGGTCTAGAACACGATAGGAGGAGCAGCGAGTAACCATGTCCACCAAGCCACCGCCCCGAAGGGACCCTCATGGTGGACCCGCAATTGATAGCATGCCATGACGATGGATCTGACTCACCGGGCACACAAGGGGAGGCGGTCTCGGGAAGACGGCGGGGGCATGAAGTATGTCATGGGTGCGTGAAAAGCTCTGCAACCACCATATCAGCTGCTACAATTATTGAGAGGGAAATTTGCGTATCCTGGAACAATAGCAATCAGTGCGATGATCTCTTACAGTGGGAATGCAAAGATCTGCAGCATTCTGAAGAAGGTCTCGTAGCGGGGATGGTGAGCTGAGCCTACGTCCATGGCTATGAGCGAAAGAGAGCCGAGTGCGTCTCTGTGTGCGCCAAGCACATAAATGTACGTATGAACAGTGCTTGAGATCGCAATACCCGGCTTCGGAGAGAACGCAGGAGTCGGATATGATGACAAGAAGTGGAGAGATACGCGAACGTACGGGCGCTGGTCTGGATCTGGCGTCTACCAGTCGAGATGCCAAATGTTGGAATTCACCGTCGGTCATCGCATGGACTCCCTATAGCGGCCACTACCCCTCTCTCTCTCGTGTTCCCAACACACACGTGGTCTCAATATGTAGACTAATTTGGCTTTGCAGCATGATACTTTTCCGCAAACTCACGACGGCGGGAGGAAGCTCAACCCGCTCGAGCAGAATTTGGATCAGGCTGCCTTCGCGGACCCCCAGAAAGCTTGTTCTACGTCCGTGCACATATCGCCACCTTTGCGTTCGCATGCTCGTCGCGATCCTCCGATTTCCCAGCTTCTAACATCTCGATGCGCGTTCGGTTGACCATCACCCAGGAAGAGTGCGTTGCCCTCGTAACCGATCCCTCAGCGCATCTGGCCGCGATCAACTCCTTGCTGGGCACAGTACATCCCTCGATCCTTAACGCAATGGGTTGCGCTTGTAATTGCTTGGATACGGTGTTAACATCCGGACTATGGAAGGCCCTGATTGGGTCGTCCGGAGTGTTGACCTACGGTAATAAAGAAGGAACTCGAGGTGTAAGTACCGACGTTCATTCCACACCCCTTGTTTACACTCTGATGGCGCATGTGGGATGGGATAGCGAGAAGGAACTGAGCGGGGATGATAGAGTCATCCTGGGCCATGTCTAGGCTGTCGGAACGAGGTTGAGCACGTTTGCTGTCTCTCTACACCAAAGCCTTGCACGCGTACGCACCTCTAGGCGTGTTCAGGATTCATCTGTGGAGCTCGCATGGATAACGCAATTCGAAGCGAAGCAGCAGCAGCAGCAGCAGCAGCAGCAGCAGCAGACGGCTATCGACCGTTGCCTGAAGTCCCTCGTCCAGAAGTAGCTCGTGTAGGCGGTGAAAAGAGTCCATGTGCGTCCAGCCTTGTAGGGTGGTGCGCCTCCATCATTGACAGGCATTGAAGAACCAGAAGCGGAAGACATACATGCTTTACCACCCCTACTCCGAGGCGTCTGTCGAGATGACGGGCGGCTCGTGTTACACAGACAACGAGCTTGACACATGTGAGAGACATATGTAATGTATTCATTTTGCCCTCGGGCTCATCCCTCGCATTCTGCAGAGCCGTCTACATAAGGCGATCTAATGGTGAGGTTCAAGGCGGAGGATACTGTCACTGGAGATGAGAGATGGAAGGAAACATATGTCGTGCGATTCTCGGAACTAGGCGTTCGTGCCGCAGCCCTTCTGAGCCGCCTCGACAAGTCGCCCAATTTTGCCTACCTAACTGACATGTTCTCCAAGCCAGCCTCGAGCCGGTCAACGACGAGATGTCATCCCGAAACGCCCCATTGCTGCGACCGAAGTTGCACTAACCAAAGCAGAATCGCAGGTGTGGCGTAAGTCGACGACCTGGGCCGAGGCAAGTCGGGAGGATTCGGAAGACTTCTATGCCCAACCCTGATTATACGCGTTTATGGCTCTCGGAGTAACACCGACGGGATACTGGTGCTCTATTACTAACGATTGACGCGAACCCGGACTGGACAACGAAGACCCACACAGCGCTTGATTGCCAATATGCATGAAGAGTCCAATACGATGCCAAGAGTGCTATGATACATCGGGTATGCTACAAGGGGACATCCTAGTCCTTGCGAAAACATTGCGACAAAACAAGGAGGAAATGAACTCTCACACCTCCGTCTCAACGTCCGGCTGCCTAGTCTTCATCTTGAAGTGGTCTTTGGCGTTATGCACGCTATCCTGCACATTGTCCTTGATCCACTCTGCGGTGCGCACCGGCTTCGCCTGCATGATGCCCCGGTGGTCTCGATGTAGCTCCTTCTCGTGCTGCCGCCAGTCCTTCACCTTCTCCATCAGACTGCGCTTCCGTGGCCGCTCCCCACCATCTCCATTGTCGTCGTCGTTAAAATCGCCTTCGCTATCGTTTCCGTCTGCGCCCGCCGCATGCGCGCCCGCCTCACTGCCATCCGGAGAAACAACTTGAACCTCGTCAGCAGACACCGCAGTGTTCAACCCCTCGCCCTTAGCATCATTTCTCGCGTCCTCGTTGTCGCCATGAGCATCGTTGATCGGGCCCCCGGTGAGTGTCTTGTCCTTCTGCTCTTCGCTCTGCTGATCCTCCGTCTTCTTCGTGGCATTGTTCTCCTTCGAGCTATGGTCGTCCGGCTTGGGCACTCGAACATTCATCTCCCCCACCTCGTCCCGCATCCCACCCGTCTTCTGGCGGTCGTACTCATCCCACGACGCGCGCTTCCTTGACCCACGGCCCTCGTGGAGCATCTCGTAGTGCTTCTCGCCGACCCCAGGCCAGAACGCCATGTCGATACGCACCGTACCAATTTTCTCGACCTTCTCCCGGTCGCTGTCCCAGTACGACAGATCTCCGTCGGGCGGGACGTAGTTGTACTTGAGGCGCGAATAGTCGCCGCCCTTCGCGCGCCACAGCGCACACTCGACGGGGCCCTCAGCACGGTCGACGACATCGCGGAGCCAAAGGACGGCGAGGGCCTTGCGGCCAGAGCTCTTGAATCCGGACTTGTCACGGAAGGAGACGAGGAGCGCTGCGGCGTACCGCTGGCGCACAGGCAGCTTCGTCTCGCTGGTCGGCAACCAGACCAGGCTTCCGGCGCATCGCTCGACAGATTTGTACGAGACCTTTTCTTCGGCCTCGCCGGTGGTGGTCTTCAGGCGGACCTCACACTGCACAAGGTCTCCAGGAGCGTTTTCAACAGAGATGGCGCAGATGTCGAGCGTGCCGGTATCGAAGCCGAGGAGGCTGGGCGGAAGCTTGGCTTCGAGGGGGCGGAATAGAAGAGATATTCGGATGCGGCCCGTGCCCAGACCATTCTCGAGCGAGTAGAAGCGAGTGACCTCCGAAGCGTTTACGAAGACTTCCGTGAGCTATGAATTTTTGGAGGTTTGAACATCATCCAGGACAGCGTGGGCCAAGAGACGAACCTTCAGGAACACAGTGCCGAGGACGGCATCGCTCTCGCGCATGCGCGAGTCCATGACAGTAACTGCGACGTGGGCCTTCCGCCAGTCCCTGACGAAGCGCTCCGTTCCGGCATTGAACATTGGTGAACTCGTGATGGGCTTCACCCGTGTCTCGTACACGAGCTCATCATTCAGTGATCTGCAACGCACCCATATGAGCTCTAGTCTCAGCCGAGGCACAGTGGGGAAGACTCACAAAATGCAGTAAGACGATGGCAGCCCCTGGTCCTCCTCCTCCGTTTCCTCTCCCGTATCCTGGCCCTTCTCCCCTTCGCGTCCTTTACCGCCCTTCCGCTCTTTGCCCATCGTCTTCACCGACAGATCCCTGATCTCGTGCACCTGCATGCTCAATATCCCGCTCTGCCATTCAGGATCGGGCGGGGTGACGAGCACGGCGGCCTCGATGTCATTGAGCGCGACAGCCTTCGCGTCCTTGAGCTCCTCTTTTCCGCGCAGGTCGTCGGGGATGTTCGGGTCTGTGCCGTCCGTCGTGAGCGCCTTGTTGGGGGGTAACTTGCCATAGTACCCGACCGTGTACTCCAGCGAGCCTGGGCGGTTGCGCGAGTCGGGCGAGGCGAGCGGCGAGACGCGCCGGGCGGGCTTGCCACGGTGCCGGATGAGGTCAACGAGGTCGATTTCAACGAAGCCCATCATATCGTCCTGTCGGGCCCGGCAAGTCGATGAGCACATATCTTACGAATACAAGGATCGGAGACTTACGACGCTCATGCGGTCCGAGTCCCACAGCTGGAAGCTGATCTTCTCGCGCAGCTTGACAGTATTGACGTCGACCAGCAGCACTGCGGTTTCTTCGAACACGGGGTTGAGGTCGCCTTTAATGATCCGCGTCGAGTACAGCGGCTTCTCGAGTCGCGAGTACGTGAGCGCGACGTATGGGTCTGCTGAACCTTCAGTTCTGGATAGGGTCCTTCGAACACTGCGAGAGGACGAGTGACGTACCTGACGACCCGGTTGCGTCCATCTTCTTGATATTCGTTGCACGGTGGATGTGAGTAACAACGACGCCGATGGCCTCCGTATCTACGCGCATACAGTGTGCTAAGCATAAGTGACAACCTCGGACAGGAGGCCAAACTCACCCTTCTTGATATCGTCGCCAGAAATGAGACGCTGGAGGTCCAAGGTCAAGCTCTTGGGGGCGACGTACTCGGCCGCAGCGGTGTCGATAGCGCTCGAGATGAAACCAGAGATGAAGGGTAGGTTCATGATGTTCGGCAACGCTCTGCTCATAGGCACCACGGAGATCGTGATTCGGGGCAGGCCCATCAGGGTGACAATGGTCGTCTTCACACTACGAGACCTGTCAGAGTACGTCGGGTGCGAACCGCGAGAGGATCTACTTACAAAGGCGGGTCCGGGATTAGCTGGAGGCGAGTGCGGGCAGTACCTACTGCGCCAGTAATCTCGACCCATACGGCTAGAGGAGATTGACATGGTCACAATGGGTCCTTCACAGCATTATACGGCATACTCACGGATTCGGAAGCCCCACAAGTTCTTCAAACCTAGAAAGAACTCAACCATCAAGCTGAAATCGCGTCAATCCAACTGCGTTAAGCTGCAGATAATGCGTCTGGACGTACTGTATATTCTGAGCCTTGCTCTGAGCCGTCTTCCCGCTCGGCAGGCCCTGGTAGGCAAACGACACTTCGAGGTTGATGTGGTCCCCATCGAGCGCGTCGCGGTCTTCCGGTGTGATAGTGTCGACATCGATGCCGAGACCCTCAATGCTGTCCTTATGCTCGCCATTTGCGCCTTCGCCGCCGTACACGTCTGCGAGGGAGCGGATAGAAGTGACACGGCCTGCGTTTGACCCAAGGCCCATGTCCGCGATCCGCACGGAGTGCTGTCGCCCGATCGTGAGCGATGCAGGATTGCACTGAAAATCTAAAGGAAAGTTCAGGAATACATACAATGAACGTCGGGGCGGACGACTGCATGATGTCCTCCAGCATATCAATCAACGAGCTGAACAGGTCCGTGTTGATGATCGGCCAGAGGCCGCGCACGACCGCGTTCGCCCACTCCGCGCTCTCCTTCGTCCGCTCCTCGTCCGTCACATTCCCGTCGTGGTCGACGTCCGAGCCCGCCGCAAGTCCGCGCATGCGCTCCGAGTGCCAGACGCGCTGCTCGAAGTCCGCCTCGGCGGCGTGGTTCAAGCGGAAGAGGAGGACATAGCTGATGAGTGCTGGGGGCAGGGCGAGGAGTACGCGCCAGTGCCAGGAAGGGAGTATGATGGAGAGGAGAAAGGATGCGAGGAAGGCGAGGGAGGTGTAGACGACGGAGGGGTTCGCGATGGAGAGGACGTGGTCGCGATGCGCTTGCCAGTCTGCGCATCATGGTCAGCACGACAATCCCGACATATTCCAAGAACTGTGAATGAGAACAGCCCCATGTGTGAAGCGAAGCATCACGGCGAGACCTCGCATGTCTCAATGAACCGACCATTGATGATGTCGTTGCCCACAAGATACGAGACGCACTTGAGCATCACGACACTCACCTGGAGGGGAGAAATCGTTATGCAGAACATTCTCTCCTTTCGAGCGCGTGTCTGGCTCCTCGTCCGCGTTGCAAATGTCGAGCTCCTCCCCGGTCGTTGGGTCCTTGACGTGCATGACATGACCCTTAGCCAATTTGTCTGCCGTCTTCCGCGTGTCCTTAGCTTCTCGACGCGCGCTGGAATCCTGCAGTTGTTTCGCTTTGGCATCCGTAGCCTTCTCGGGCGAAATAAGGGAGGTGAGCTTGGTGGCTATGACCGGTACGGGGTTCTTGCCCGAGTATGGTTCTCTCTGCTTGTGCGCCATGATCGAATGAGATCACAAGGAAGGTCGTGAAAGAGATTGCGTTAGTGAGAGAAAGGTGCTAGTGAGGCTGAGGCAGTAGGGTCATGGAAGAAGCACGTATGTCGCAGTAACTTTGGAGTGATGTATGTCGGCGGTTTTGCCTCCAGGAAATAGTGTCATCGGTGGAGTGGTGGATCTCCTGCTTCGCCCGTGACTCAAATTCAAGTCTTGAGACAATTGTAACTTGGGAAGACACTCTATGGTCCCAGGAGTACGGTTGTGTGGAAAATGAGCTCGTATTGTCGAGGACAACGGGGTAGAGATACAGTGGCTACGTTGCAGCTCTGGGTGGCTGAGGTACAGCGGCGCAGAGAGCGGCAGCCATGTCGTCATTCGCCTCGGCACCTTCCGGTCTGACAGTGATGGTATGTATGCCGTGAGCGCTTGCTCAACGCTCGTTCCCCCGGCATCGTTTGACTCTACTGTGACAATGCATGATTGATAGTCATTATTTTTATGCCTGCCCGGCTGGTATATCTTCAACTGTGCGCGATTCGCCACATCACACTGGTAGTTGGTTGCACTATCAGTGTTACGATTGATATCCACGAGCACACAAGCAAAACTTCTACTTCTAACGATTACTCTTCCTTATGCTCCATGACAATCATCCGCTTCAGTCAAACTCTCCTACACTGGCAGACAATGATTAGAGGGTTGTCACGTCGTCTTCGCTCAAACTTGTTCGGATCAGCATCTCAGCTTCCGGAGAACGAGGCTTAATGATGCAATCGAAAGGCTCCGGGTATCTACGATTCGGGTTCAGACAGGTTGAAGCGTGCCTCTCGAGGACCGGACAATACTCACGAGAGGACACCGTGGGTCATCTTGACGTGGTCGGCGAGGCGAATAGGCTGAGTGTGCTCGTCGAGGGGTGCTTCAATTGACATGGTGTGTAGGATCCCCGACACGACCGCATAGATGGATCCTTCTGCGAAGTGGCGACCCGGACAAATCCTGCGAAGAGTTTTGTGGAACAGTTCAATTTGAACGAGTAGTCTGAACGAGAAGAGCCACGTACCTTCGTCCATAGCCGAAAACTATGGCAGCTGGATCCTGAGCGTTATGGTCTAGTTTACCATCCTTGAGGAAGCGTTCCGGTCGAAATGCCTCCGGGTCTTCATATAGATTCGGGTCTCTGACATATGCCCTAGTGACCGGACCGACATGCTCAGTCATAGCGTAATTGAAGTATCACGGAGGAGTATACCATGGGTTGCTGACTACTGCGGACCGCGCTGGAATACGGTAGCCATTGTACTCGTCTTCCTCTAACGACGAGTGAACGACGCCAAGTGGAACAACGGGTCGCCAGCGCAAGCATTCCTTCATGATTGCTGCTATATAAGGAAGATCATCTTTGTCTGCGAATGTGGGAAGGCGATGTGGTCCGACGACAGCATCGAGTTCTGCTTGAGCCCGTTTCTGTACCTCTGGGAAGGAGGCCATGGCTATGTAGAAAGTCTGGAGTGTGGAGATTGTCTAAAGAATGTAGTAGCGGTCAGTATGTGCCTATCACGGTGCCCATGATAGAAGGCAACGCACCGTGTCGGCACCACCTGGAAATCATATCCATTAGCTGGGAACGACTTCTGGTGGGTAATGTTTTGACGTACCGGCGTAAGCAGATGCGATGGCATTCTTCGAATACTCCTCCTGTTCAGCCGCTGCTTTCTCGTCAAGGTGAGACATGCGTTCAAGGAGGCCGCTGGCCATTGAAGGTATAGCGTTACCCTCACGCTGCAGCAAGGGCGTTGCTACTTCGTCAGTTATTGACGGCATGGCATACTCTTAGCTGTCACTCACCAAAGCAGTCATAGCAGCCTCCCATGGTAGGTCTCGCATCTTACGGACAACCGGGTACCATTTCGCAGCTTCCCGCTTGAAACCCGCTCCAGGCATGAAGGACGGAAGATAACGTAGGATTGGAAATGACTCGACCAGATACTTGCCGGGAAGGAAGGCCTGGGAGAAGATGGCCAGGGCTGCTTCGGCGATACCTAGGTAGTCTGTATCCTTGTGCTTGTCGACATCAATGCCATAGCTCACTCGGATGATTGTGGCACCGAGGAAGCTAGGCAAAGGGGAAGGTTAGTCACGTATCCACACTGCGCTACGGGGTTGGGACTCACTGTCGGCCGTGGTGAAGGAAATTCTTGGGATCTTCTACAACCCGAAGGAGGTACTTACAGGCCTCCCATTCTTGAATTGGACGGTACCGGAGAACGGCGTTTGGGTGCATGTACTCATGGAAGAGACGTCTCGTCTGTCTCCACTCGGGGCCATATCTAGTAAGCGTGAAAACCCACGACCAGCCTGACCTAGAGGGCGACACGATGTCAGTGACATACGCTGCTTGCGTAAGGCATGCTCCCACAGGGAAGCCATGGGCGAAGAGAGCCTGTCAGAGTAATTGGAAGAGCGCTTCTCCAACAAGTCAATGGCGGCCTTGTGCGTGCCAAGAACAATCATCGACTGGCCGCAAGCATTCAGATAGACAATGTCCCCTATCATGTGGGTTGAGGAGCAACAACAGACGTCAGAACGAATCTGGATGTACCATATTGTGCGTTCAGACCGCGGAACGCTAGCTCCATATCGTGACTTGGCACATCAAGAAGATTACCGATGATAGGATAGCAGGGAGGGCCAGGAGGGAGTGGTAAAGCAGCCGTACGGCGCAACCATCTAGCTCTCACTACGAGCGCAGCTAGTACAGCAAGGACGATGAGTATTAGAGCAAGGAGGCTCCCCATGGCTGTGAGCGATCTGTGTGAGGGTAGTGGAGAATAGGCAGAACTCTAGGCTTTATGTACTAGGATGCTGAGCCTTATCTCGCTTTATTAGGATCGTGCAGTCAGGTGAGGCACCGTCCTATAAAAGGTGAGGAGAAGATTCCGAACGATAAAAGAAGAGCGCTCGTTGAGTGAAACAAAGCCGAGCACATGGCAGAAATGCAAACCGGAAGAATCAGTTTGCGTCATGCAAGCACGCTCTGAGGAGAGACTTACCTCTCGGCAGTGATTTTGACACACCGAAGAGTATTCGTCCAATCCAAGACATCATACCACGGTTTCCTTTAGCTTCTATTGGAACCATACACGATGCTGGCACGGAGCATCGTACTGAACGCGTGCAGCACCCTGTTAATCTGTACGTGCTACTGGGTGTGGTGGCTGACGTGGGACCCTGTCATATCGCCACTTTTTCTGGCAAGCGGCACGCCGGCAGCCGACCAACGGTACTGTTGATGACAATTCTGTGGAGCCCATATGGTGCGCAGAAGCTTTGACTTGGCGGCGAAGAAGGAAGCCTCAGCGAATCCTGGATGGATCATGTGAGGAAACCCTACGATTAGCAAGCGCAACCTTCGCCCATAGCCAAGGGCTATCGTAGCAGGCTGCTGGACGCTAAGATTTATCTTGCCGTCTGGGTGCAATCGCGGGTCCCGAGTGTACAGCCTCGTAATCTTCAACGTCCTCGCCAGCAAGGCAAATATTGACCACATACCACGGGTTGATCACCACGGCGGACTGCTTTGGTATACGGAACCCTTTGTGTTCGTCGGCCTCAATCGACAGGTGATCAGCGCAAGAGGGGCTACTGGTCCCTAGCGCGAAATTTCTTGATGTGTGCGATCAGCTCAAGGGGATAGCCTACTGTCCGCGAAAGTCAGCAGACGGTGAGGCCCAACTACGGCGTGGGGCTCAGCTTGAGCGCGTTTCTGCACCCCCAGGGAGGATGCCATGGCAACATAGACATTTTGAAACGTAAGGAGCGTCTGGGACAGGAACTATTAGCACACAATTCTGGCAAGAACGAGCGCACGCACGAACAGTATTAGCACCACCTGGTAACAGACTCCTCGGTGTCTGTGCTCGCGTCCTCCTTGTCGCCGCGGACGTCATTCATAAAAATTTCCAGTGAGTGTTTTGTTCATCACCTCCCCGCTTTTCTGCTGACCCTTTAGTGTACCCTCGAGACTCGCAGCCATGACTCGGCAGTGCCAGCACCCAGGCCTGCAACCGCGATCGATCAGCCCGCCTAGCAGCTTCTGCCCATATGCCGAATTTGTGGTCCTTGAGGGCAGCGTTCGCATGCAATATGGCTGCGTTGAAACAATCGTACCGAGCATGCTCATGACATCTGAGGTTGTCATCTGCGCCTGCCTTCCAAGCCAACTGGGATTTAGCGTTTTAGTTGGCACCTCAATGACATCAGAGCCATCTCTCATATGTCCGCCGTCCATGGCCACTTATACACAACCTGCACATGGCACCGCGTTTGCGCATTAAGGGTGATTATAAACTTGACATTGGCTGGTCTTCAGGCGATCGAAGGCTTGAGCGGCCGCTTGTTCCACAAGCCTGGTTATGTTTGCCTTTGATTAGGCTCAACACACTGAAATGCCCGGGCCAGAGAGAGAATAGCGGCTGATATAAAACTATTGAGCATAGGTGTGTGAGCAAACGAAAGTATACCGTTGACCTTGGATCACTATACTTACCTATATGTCTTGTCAACGGTCGTGTCAACACGCACGGTCAAGTTCGGCGACTACCGAGACCCGGTTCTACATCTCAGAACGATCTAATCTAATCTGCAGCCTAGTTGGCGAGATCTGACGACCATCGCGGAGGGCCAGACATCCTCAGCCCCATCTTTTCGAACATATCTGGGCCTCCCGACACACTGGAGCTGCCCTGAAGATCATGGCGACGACTGCGACCTTGCCTCCTGGCACTGCGCCAATCAAACCAGAGTACGAACTGCCCTCCGGCGAATAGGCTCCTCTCCATCTACCCGAATTTGTAGTTGAACCTCACCCGCAGATTCCTTCTTTCCTTCCAGGCCCTCGATGTCCCAGACGACGATGCCGCGGAGGGGAGCAGCAGCCACGTTAACGGCAGGCCCGAAGCCCTCTCCGCTACGGGCGCAGAGGAACCCAGCAAGAGATTGTCGGGCGCCCAGCGCAAACAGCTCGCTAAGGAGGAGCGCAAGCAGAAACGCGGCGCGAACAAGGGCAGACGCTTTCAGAAGGTCCGCGACGAGGTCGAGCTGTGCTTCAGGGTCGCAAGCGGGAAGCAGTGCGATTTCGGTGCAGAGTGCGTTGTGCGTTCAGCTGGAAGCCGTTCAGGAATTGACTGGCCGTCGTGCTGAAGGTGCAAGTTTACGCATGACGTCTCCGCCTACCTCACTGCCAAGCCAAGAGATACATACTTTCCCTCCACGGAAGATATCCTGAATGAACCCCCATTCGTGCGGTTACCGGACGTGGAGATGGAGGAAGGGCAGGCGCCGAGGACCTCCCTGGACCCAAACACTACCTGCCCAGTATTCCAGAGAACGGGCGAGTGCAAGCAGGGCCTCAAGTGTCGCTTCCTTGGAAACCATGCACGCACACGCGAGGTCGGGGAGTTGGAGCTAGTCGTGGATGAGGAGAAGAAGGCCCACGTAGCTGCTTCGGAGACGGAGGTCAATTTTATTGACGGAGATACATTGCGCAAGATCCGGACTAAGAAGGTGTGCCCGCCCGTATTCCGGCCCCTTGAGCTACTATCAACTCGTCTCCGTACCAGTATCCTCACCCGATTGCCGATGCATACTTGCAAGAACTCAAGGACGCAGCGATTGAGGGAGACAAGGCGAATAGCGATAAAACTGAAGACGAGAAAGGGGACAATGTACCAGAGCCTACAACAGAACCCCAGGCAACGCCCGCTACTGGTCCGGAGAGTACCACGAATGGCTCGTCGTATCTCGTTCCTCCTGCTGCCACCGCCACAATCGACAAGTTGCAGGACGACACACCCGACGTGCCAATACGCGCTGTCGAGAAGAAGCGACTGCACTGGAAGGGAAAGACTTGTACGGCCGCTTCCCATTATCTAATCCTGGACTCAAGCTCACTCCCGCCATTATCAGACCTTGCACCATTGACGACAGTTGGCAATCTAGTACGCAATATCCTCACTACCGTATACTCCAATCTGTTGACGAGCTCATTTTCCAGCCCTTCCGCCGCCTATGCGTGGACTACGGCGCGGACATCACCTGCGGCGAAAGTGTGTCTTCCTCACCCTTATCTCCCAGTCCATCCCTGACTTATACGTCCGTGCCTAGTGGGCCTTGCAATGTCCTTTCTCCAAGGGTCCAAAGAGGAATGGTCACTCGTCCGGCGGCACCCTTCCGAGGGCATCTTCGGCATGCAAATCGCGGGTAGCAAGCCGCAGCTGCTCGTTCCCGCAGCGGAGATCATTGGACGCGAGTGCGCGGGCAACCTCGACTTCGTCGATGTCAATTGCGGGTGCCCAATCGACCTTGTGTACAAGACCGGCAGCGGCTCTGCGTGTAAGTGTCCGCGCTGCACCACAGCCTTGAGCTAAGGAAACTCACATGGACATGAACCAACCAGTGCTCGATGCCGCCGGGCGGTTGGGCAAAATTGTGGTGGGGATGAGCAAGGCGCTAGGCGATATCCCTGTCACTGTAAAGCTCCGGACGGGAGTCAAGGACGGCCGCAATACGGCGCACAAGCTCATGCCCCGCCTTGGGCCGGAGTGGGACGTCTCTGCGATCACTGTACGTTCACTGTGATATCCATCAAACGCGTTATGCGTTGTTGAGGTGGTTTGGTGCGCAGCTGCATGGTCGCACGCGGCAACAAAGGTACACGAAGTTAGCAGACTGGGACTACATCAAGCAGTGCGTGCAGGCAGTTCGCGCGCGTGAGGAGGAGGAAGACCGTGCGTTATGTTACCCTGTGTCTTACTTGGGTTACCTTGCTCTAACATGCCCATGACCGCAGTGGCTCCTGTGCCTATATTCGGCGGGGGCGACTGCTTCTCGTCCGAGGATTACTGGTACAAGATGGAGAACTATGACGTCGACGGGATCATGATCGGCCGCGGCGCGCTCATCAAACCCTGGATATTCACCGAGATAAAGGAGCGTAGGGAGTGGGATATCTCTGCCCGGGAGAGGCTTGAGCTCATCCGCAAGGTAGTGTTTCCCACACATCCGGACCACGCACCTTTGAAACGACTGCTCACGCACGCTTCGGACTTCCCTTCCGTTGTCGAATAGTATGCAGACTACGGTTTGAAGTGCGTCTGACTTCTCGATGAGAACGAAGGACAGCGATCGCTGACATCCTCTTAGTCATTTTGGCTCAGACACCGCAGGCGTGAACACGACCCGCCGGTACCTATGCGAAGCGCTCTCCTTCCAGTACCGCTACATTCCCATCGGCCTCCTCGAACGCATCCCGGCCAAGATCAACGAGCGCGCGCCAGCATATCGCGGTCGCGACGACCTCGGTGCGTACAGACATACGTACACGTGTCTACCGAATGTGGTGCTGATACCGAGATGGCGACTGGGGTATGATATTCAGAGACGTTGCTGGCGAGCGCCGACAGCCGTGACTGGGTCAAGATCTCGGAGATGTTCCTTGGGCCTGCACCAGAATCGTGGACGTTTACCCCGAAACACAAGAGCAACGCGTATGGCACAGAGGAGAGCCAAGGATGATTTAGCCGGCTGTGCTGAGAGGGATTGAAATTGCCCACTTAGATTGTGAGTGAAGCGGCAAGAATATGTTGAAATGATGGACCTTGGGACAGAGAGACACGGACATCGTCTAAGCGAGCGAGAATAACCTGCCGTATTGTTACATTAGTTGTGCTATAGCTACACCGAGCGCGGATACGCGTCTACCATCCAATCAGTACCCAAGCAGCTTCAATCCTTTGGGGTACCCAAAGTCAATCCGTGGTGTCCATGAGCTCGCCCCTTGACTCGGGCGGCTCCACAATGTCCGACTCAATGGTGAGCTCCGACGGCGTGAGCAGGTTATATGGCGGAGACGTCGGCGGCGAGTTCGGGTCAACGATGAGCGCCGCGACGTCCTCCGGGATCTCGGCCAGGAAGAGGCGGTTGTTGTGCTTGACAGAGTTCTTGAGGTTCTCAGGCCACTCGGTGCGCGCGTTCTCTTCTTCCTCGGACACGGCTCGACTGTAGACGAGGAAATATGGCCCCGCGGCGAGGTGCAGACCGGCAGGGTCCGTGAGGGCGGTCTCCTCAGACACCTAGAGTAAGTATGAGTTGGGAAGTAGACCCGGAAGTCGGATAAGAGAGACTGACTTTGGTAACATGGTAGTCGAGGGTCTTCCACCATTGGCCCTTGTGCTTGACGTACGAATACAAGTGGCTGCGTCCGTATAAGCCGTCATGGACGAGGACGGCACGGAGGTCGTACTACGGATACTTTCAGCTGGGTCACAAACGGCAATCAGGCAAGGAAAGACATACGCGATATTTTTGGAGCTCAGGGCAGTCCAGCTTGCTTTGCGCCTCTGTCCTCTTGCTTTCTATCGTCGCATCGATAGCTGGGAAACGATCGTGAACGGAGGATCAAGCCAGCAGAGAAGCGATTGCTCATACCCTTAGCCTCCTCCTGTATCTTCTCGATTATATTCGCAAGTTTCTTCTTGTTGGCCTGGATGTCTTGATCGCGCTTCGCGTCCCCGTTGCTCTCTGCGATATTCTCGTAATAGTACAGACACGACTGCAGATCCGCAAGCACGTCCTTGTCCTGTAATCCCAACCGTGTCAGCACGCCCAAGCACAGAAATCCCATACAAACGAATTGAACCGCACGTTATACCGCAGCAGGTTCCTCTTCCTCTCCTCTAGCTCCCTCACCTCCTCCAACAGCCCTCTCTGCTCCGCCCTCTTCGCACTCGCAAGCTCATAACTCTCGCGCATGAACTGGTCCAGATAGATGCTACTCGAGTACTTGAACGTCGCCCTCTCCGTCCTCCTCCCGAGCGCGGCGTCGTACGTAGGAGGCGCGCTGTCGCGCACGAGCTGGAACGCGACGATGTCCGACGGCTCGAAGATGACGTGCCGCTTCGCGACGCCTTTCAGCTTGCCCGTCACGGGGGGCGCGAACTCGGCCGCGAGCGCAGACACGAGGTCGTTGAGCTCGGGCCCTGGGCCGACGGCGATTTTGACGAAGCAGAGGTTGTCGGTGTTTGGGTCGTCCGCGGGGGCGTCGTGGTAGCCGTGGGACAGCATCATCAGCCTGTAAAGACCAGGTTAGATGGGGGATTCGAGTAGGGCGCGCACAGCTCCGGTTACCTTCTCGGCTGCCGCTCCGGGTTGTATACGTTGTTGTACTGCAATACGTTTTGGATCGCGTAGACGATCTTCTCGTAGAATCCTGGCAGGACTGTTCAGCGGTCGCATGCTGTGGGCAGAGCCGCGTGCATTGACTTACGGGATGTCACGTCGCCCAACCGCTCAGCAGGGCTATTCCAGGGCTCAGCTGCGAGGTCGCGCAGACCGTCGTCCGCGTTCAGCTCTCCCAGCAGCGCCAGGTCCATGTTGACCATCAACTCGAGCAGCGTCCACGCCTGGCGCCCTAAGAATCAAGGCCGACGCCGCTCTTCAGCACGTTGCTCACGAATCCCAGACAATGCAGAGTCACGCACCAGGTCCACTGTCAGGAGGCCAGATCTCCGTAGTCCCCTCCGCAGGCAGCGGCGCCCACTCCGCCAACGTTCTCCGGAATTGAGGGACGAATCCTAAGGCATGGATGAGGAGAGCGGCGTAGACCAAGCCGGAGGCGGTGGGACGAAGCGCGACAGGGCTGACGAAGACGCACTCGACGCTCAGCACAATGGCCACATAGAGAACCAGCGCGAGGAAGCACTCACGTATCGCCCTTCCGCACCTTGTCCTCGAGCGAGAGCTCCTCGAACGTGTCCTCGGTGACGTTGTACGACAGGCTCGCCTCGATCGCGCGGCTCATCGCCTGGTCGTCCTGCGACATCCCGCTCGGCACATTCGCCTCTACCTGTCCTCCATATATGAGCACAGCGGCACACGCGGCATGCGATGGATGCGCACATTCGAGGAGACCATAGCCCAGTTCGGGTCCGGGGCCCTATTGCTCGGCCCAAACGCCGTGCTCCCCTGGTCCTCCAACGACGCCTGCAGCGCGCGCGCGAGCTCCTTGTCGTCGTCGTCCTTCGTCAAGTCGATCACCGCCTTCTCCGGCCTAGACGCTGCCCTCTGAGTCAACCTCTCATCCAACTTCCTCTCGCTCCTCCACACGACTCGCGCGAGAACAAAGCTAGAGTGAGGACTCACGCGGTGGGGTGCGCGGCCCCTGCATGGGCGCGTCCAGCGGCTCGAGGTTGGGCAGGTCCGCGTAGATGCTGGGGTCGACAGTGTCGCCGGTGTCGCCCTCGAGGAGTGCGGACGCGGTCTTGTCCATGTTGCCGTCGTTGCGCCGGAGGAGGCTGAGCGCGACGTCCGCGTTCATCTCGTCGCCCATGATGCCGCGTAGGATCTCGAGGGACTCGAGCTCCTTGGCGGTCGGAGGCATCTGTCTGCTCTCGATCATGGTCTGTCTGTGTGCGGGGAACGAGAGCGGGAGGGTAAGACCGGTGGCGGAGGAAAGTTCGCTACTCACGTATATATGTTGCACGGAACAAACACTTGTGCGAGACTTTATGAGGGCTCTGTCTCCGGACAAGGCGTAATCAAACGTAATGTGTGATTCACGACGTCTTGAGGACGACTTTGAGTTAGCAGGCACAAAACCCGAGGAAAGGGTGATGTCGGTATACAAGTGTGGAGGCCACACAAGTATGTAGTTGCTCTGATCAGTTCTGCAATTGTCCGACTAGGTTCAGAGGCTTGGCCTCAAATAAGACGGTGAAGCGAGTCTATCGGGTAGATATAGCTGAGTGCGGTAGGGCGCAAAGAGGAAGAGTGCAATTGCGGCTCAAGTTCAGAGGCCCGGAAACCCATGACAGTTTGCAGGCGCGCAGCAAGAGCGTTCCAAGGGCTACATACATACTGAAATACGCTCATGTTCATGGAATCTGTAACCCCCATCACACCAAGAACATTCGTCTAAACCCCGCTTCGCTTTCGAGATCTCATTCTTCCTTTTCGCGTCGTACTTATGATTACAAGCGGGCTCAAGTACTGAAGTACCGTGAAGCGTGAATAAGTTGTGCGTCTGGGCCAGAAGAACAACCGGCCAATAACCGAGAATAGTAGGGTATATCTACACAATGTCAGAAAGCAACCAAAAAGCAGACGGCGAGCGTTCCTCCAGCCAAACCGACCAGCAAAAAGTCTATGGTCGGCAGTGGGGTGTGTAGGGGGGCTGCTGGGTGTAGGCGACGCCCACCAGACTAAGAAATGTCAGGGTAAGGTATGAAAAGTCGTGGCCGTGCGTGCGTTCGTTCCTCCTGGGTAGTCGTTGCCAGCCCGGACAACTCACGGGCACTCCGGCATCCGCACCAACTCCACCGCCCGCTCGATGATCTCCTCCACCGGCCACCGCTCCCCGTCCGCGTGCTTCAAATCTAACAGGTTCCCGATCTCGTCGCACGCCCGCAGCACCTCGTCGATGTCCTCCTTCGTGTGCGCCGCGCTCAGGCAGAACCGCACCCGGCTCGTCACCAGCGGCGTCGCGGGGTACGCGACGACGACGATGATGATCGGCACCGCGCGCGTGCGCATCATCCGGCTGAACACCGCCATCTTCCCCGGGTGGAACAGCAGCAGGGGCACCACTGGCGAGTCGTCCGTGCCGTACGTGATGAACCCGAGCTTGCGCAGGCCGCGGTTGAGGTAACGCGTGTTGAATGCGAGCCGGCGCAGGCGCATCTTCCCGTCCGAGCCGTCGATCATGCTTGGAACGAGCGGCATCCAGCTAGGCAGGGCAGACGCAGGAGCCGTCCCAGGGATGACTTCACTCTCGGGGATCACAGGAGCGGGTTCCGGAGAGCGGAGGAGCGCGAGCGACGGCGACGACGGCTTCTCGGGGGTCTTGGGCATAGTGACGCCCATGATGCTCGCCATACTCGCGATGATCTGGGTGAGAACAGGCGGGGTCATGGCCTCGGCGTACGTGAACGAGTGGCCTTGGATGCGAAGCCGGTCGATAATCTCCTTGTTGCCAGCAATGTATCCACCAGCGGCGCCGAACGACTTGGTGAACGTGCCCATGAGGATGTCGATCTCACGTGGGTTAATGCCAAAGTAATCCGCGACGCCTCGGCCGCGGGGACCCATCGCACCGACCGAGTGAGCCTCATCGACGAAGACGTAGAACTGCACCATCGCAGTAGGCAATCAGGTACCGTTGTTTCCGCTGAGGACAGATAGGCTCACCTTGTACTTCTTCTTGAGGGCCATGATGATGGGCAGGTTCGCCATCGTCCCCTCCATCGAGTACAGCCCCTCGACGATGAGCAGGATCTTCTTCCACGGCCGGTGCGTCTTCGGTTGGCCCTGGCTGATTACCTCGCGCAACAGGTTCTCCAACGACTTCATGTCGTTGTGCTTGAACATACGGACATTCGCCCCGCTGAGCCGCACCCCGAATCGAATCGACGCATGATTGAGCTCGTCAGAGATGACCAAGCTGCCCTTGCCGACCAAGCCTGGGATGATGTTGGAGTTCGTTGCGAAGCCCATGGAGCTGATGAGAGCATCCTCCGTTCCCATGAACCGCGCAACAAGCGCCTCCGCCTGCTGGTGCAGGTCGAGGTTACCTGCCTCGAGACGCGTCCCGCCGGACGACCAGCCGTACTTCTCCACGGCGGCCTCCACTGCGGCAGTGCACGGGCCCTTGCCCTGCGCAAAGCCGAGGTAGTTGTACGACGAGATGTTCAAGGCGCGCGTGCGCGTGCCGGTCAGGACCATCGTCTTGTTGTAGTCTGTAGAGTAACGGTCGAGGAGGACGATCGTGCGGCCGGGCACCCCGGTGGTGGGGTGGGAGAAGCAATCGTCGATGCGCAGTTTGAGGCGGCGGGTGTAGAACGAGTCGAAGTCCGAGTTGAGAGCCGCGTAGCCCTGGAACGCAAGAATCATTCAGCCCAATGCCCACCTCGTCAGAACCGTGACCATAATAGTTCCCAGAATCTTCCTCCGGGATGGGGTGGTCAGAGCAGGCCACGGTTTTAAGACGATTCAGATATTCAGAATCGGCGCAAAATAGGTCGCAGAATCGCTTCAAAACGCGCATTCTGGCCACCCCAAATACAGACGGGAGCGCAAAGAGAGACACTCACGTTCCACGGCAGCAAGTGCTTGTAGTTTGCCCGGCGGAACCTCTTGCCAACGAAGTCGCGGACGTGCCCCAGGCAGATTACGATGATGTAGCTAATGTACGTCGTGAGGAGAATATAATACGGCGGGTCCTGCTCCGGGATGCTCTTGTACGGCGTTCCCGCGCGGTGCTGCGACGTGTACCGATAGTCCTCGTTCGCGCAATGCCCGAACTCCGAGTGCACCGTCGTGAACACCTGGTCCGACGTGGGGGGCACGCGAGGGTACGAGAGCCCGTCAGCAACATCAACACCACTCTCGTCCAGGACGGTGTCCTCCGAGCTAGAGGTGACCGAGGAGGACATGGAAAGGGCGGGGGTCGACGTGGGGGTCGCGCCGTGAGCACGGGCGCGTGCGTCGGCCTCGGAGACGGCGGACAGGTAGGATGCGGCGGTCGGGAGGCTGGACATGGACTTTTTCTTCTTGAAAATGGACTGCGTCGGCGACGCCGAGCTGAAGGCGATGGGGGACGGCCTGGAAGGCATGGCCGGCTCGCTCGACGACGGCGTGTAGGGTGTAGGACGAAGGAAAGGGGACAGCGAGAAGAGAGTCCGAAGGAGAGAGGGCTCGGTCG
Organism: Dichomitus squalens LYAD-421 SS1; assembly: GCF_000275845.1. Classification (NCBI taxonomy): domain Eukaryota; kingdom Fungi; phylum Basidiomycota; class Agaricomycetes; order Polyporales; family Polyporaceae; genus Dichomitus; species Dichomitus squalens. The sequence goes on from NW_006766894.1 coordinate 795,382, forward strand.
CGAGCGGTAAATAGGGCGCGCGTGTCGATCGGCGCGGAGCTGCAACCCACGCCGGCTGAATAATTTAAGACTAATTGCCGGGCGGCTGACTGATTAAAAGAACGCGTCCGAAGTCAAAACAGGGTAAGTTAAGTAACGACGCGACGGAGCAGAACGGGTCCCACGGCGGCCGCTTCTCTGCGACAGTCGACGGCGGAATGGGGGACGAAACTTCAAGAACGCTTCCGATGTCGGCAGACCCGCCTTATATCCTCGTCGTGCGGCAACCTCTCAGGCACTCGCATACATTGCAAACACAGTAGTAACGGCATACATGGCCTCCGTCTCAGTCTGATTATTGATGTGTGGTATCACGGAGGCAATGGTACAGTAGCGGCCAACCGTCAAATGTCATCGTCCATTTCATATCGCACTTCTAGTCTCACCCAGCCAACAGAAAGACAGCCGAGTATCATCTATAGGAGGAGGGCATTTCAAAGGCGGTCGCCACGACCAATAACCTTGACCTGCAAGTGTAACACAAGATCATGAGCGTCGTTCCCGACCGACGCGCGCGCAGATGCGAAGGCCAGACACTCACCGTGAACCCAATCTTCTGCAGCTCGTCCGCGTTCAAGATCATCCGCCCGTCGAACACGAATGCAGGCTTCGACATCCCGTCGTACACCGCCTGCCAGTCAATCTCCTTGAACTCCTTCCACTCCGTCGCGATCACAATCGCCTCCTTCTGCGTGCACGCCTCCAGCGCGCTGTGCACGATGCTCACGTGCTTCTTGATCGTCTCCAGCGGCCATGTCGGCAGCGCCTCGGACAGGTCCAGCCAAATCTGCGCCTCCTCCACCTTCGGGTCGTAGATCGTCACGTACGCCTTCTCCTGCAGGAAGTCCCGGATGAGCGAGATGGACGCCGACTCGCGCGTGTCGCCAGTGTCGGCCTTGAACGCGAAGCCGAGGACGGCGATGTGCTGTATGAGTGAGAGAAATGCGTTCAGTCTCAGTCATCCCAGTAATGCGGAAAGCTGCACGCCGGCGCTGCGCATAGCTGCGATATCGAGCATGTGTCGATCCGTACGCAATGCTCTCTGCCCCCCACAGATTGGATGTATAGGCATACTTCGCAGCACCCATCAACACCGTCTGCGGCGCCACTACGCAGCGCAGGCACACAGCAATACAGGAACCCAAAACACACCTTGCCAGTAATAGTGTTGAACAGCGTGTCCACTACCGTCTTCGAGAACCTCCTCTTCTGGTATTCGTTCATCTCCACCACCTGGCGCCAGTACTCCGCGACCTGCGGCAGGTGCAGGCTCTCGCTCAGATACACCAAGTTCAGGATGTCCTTCTGGAAGCAGGACCCTCCGAAGCCGACTGAGGCCCGGAGGAATTTGGGCCCGATGCGCGAGTCGAAGCCCACGGCGTGCGCGACCTCATCGATGTTCGCGCCCGTCGCCTCGCAGATCGCAGAAAGCGCGTTGACGGACGAGATGCGCTGCGCGAGCATAGCGTTCGCGGCGAGCTTCGAGAGCTCGGAGGACCAGAGGCCGACGGTGAGAATACGCTCGCGCCTGAGGGTGGAGGACAGTCAGCATCAGGTACGTGGAGGTGAAAGCGCCAATAATGTGTGAAAAACAGGGCTCTGCATCGGGACCGAGGGAACATTCAATGTGACCTCGGGCATCTACACGCCGTGGTCGACGCGCTACGCTCATAATCTGGGCGGTAGAGCACCACGCGAGACAGCGTGTTGGCACGCCAGATCTTATACAGGGGAGCTGTCATGTTTAAACAGACCACGCACGATGAGAAGCACTGAGCATGTCGACATCGACAGCGGATACCCCTGCTGTACCACACGCGCAGGCCTTGCAGGTATGAACGACACAGAAGGGGCGTCTCCTTGGATCGATAAGGACATAAAGCGGAGACACTCACGGCACCCAGTTGGCATATACCTCCGCGAGCGACTGACACGCGTCCTTGCCCTCCTGCGTCTGAAGCGAGCCGATCAAGACACGGTCGGGCTTGAAGAGGTCGGCGATGGCGGTGCCCTCGGCGAGGAACTCGGGGTTGGAGAGGATGTCGAAGCGCGTGCCGGGCTTGGAGTTGGCCTCGAGGATGGTACGCATCGACTCGGCCGTCCGGCAGGGCACAGTCGACTTCTCGACGACGATCTTGTTTGTCGTCGCAACGGCTGCGATGCGGCGCGTGGCGGACTCGACATAGCTGGTAAACGGCGGTGAGGCGGGTGGGGATGCGCGATAGGGTCACCGCGAGGAATGGGGAGGTGTCGATTGTTGAGTGGAGGTGCGTTGGAGCAGATGCAGCGATGAATAGGGAAGAAGCAAACGGACCGTAAGTATCAACGCAGGCAAGAAAACGCCATAATGAGACGCACTTGAGATCAGCGGCGAAGCCCGCTCCCACTCCAGACTTCTTGGTGGGAGTGTTGACCGAGACGAAGATCAGGTCCGCCTCCCGGATGGCCTTATCGACGTCCGTCGAGAAGAACAAGTTGCGGCCGCGGGCCTGGCGGACGACCTCCTCCAGCCCGGGCTCGTAGATCGGCAGCTCAAAGTTGGGGCTGTTCCACGCGTCGATCCGGGCCTTGTTGAGGTCGACAATCGTAACCTGAATGTGCGGGCACCTGAGTGCGACGACGGCACACGTCGGGCCACCTGCGCGGCAGAGGCAGAGGCGGCAGTCGCGATGTCCATGTCAGAACCAGAACCTTGTTGCATACACCCCGAAGGCGATAGACTCCGAGCGGACTCACCGACGTATCCCGCACCGACTGCGAATCACAAACGGATCTCGTGAGCACACTGACGACCACACGTATCCCACGCTGTCTGAGGCGCGACGTACTGCAGCAGATTTTGGAGACCTTGACGGGGGCCATGGCGGACGGTAGATGGAGTGGATATGGAGGGGGTTACAGTTGAGGTGGCAGGAGACGATGTGCGATGCCCACCAAAGCAGCGGCTGGCTTTATGTGCCAGCGCGATCGCGGCGACGGCGCTGCAACGCCAAGCCCCCGTGCCGGCACATTCCCTGTATTTTTCGGGGCTACATCGCCTTGCGGCATGAAGGATATCTTCGTATCACATAATTTCGATCCCGGGCTCGAGAGTGGGCCAGGCGTAACACACATTGCATGGCACAGTACGCTACAAATCGTTAGGTTATCGATGCGGTCATCAAGAGAAGCACTTCAGCATCAGTCTGGACGAAGTTCAAGCTGACAACTATCAAGCCCCTCAACAGCCGCAGCAGTGATAATATATTCGAAAACCGCAAGGGAGCTATCTTTTGAAACATTCATCGCGTTACAGTTACAGTGCCGATGCGCGCGAAGAAGCGGAAGGGAAGTACACACGCGGATCAAAGCACGAACTGTTCGATAGGTCGAAAAGGAAGCCTTTGATGATTCTGCTAGGTACTCAACGCGATAAAGAACACAAGTCTGAGTAGAAGGATGACGATGCTGGGCTAAATGGACGAAGCCTCCGAGCACCGGTGGTCAGCGAAGCAAAAGCATCGCTTCTCTCCTTACGAGCCTGAGATAGATGACTACTTCACGTCGGGACGTTCTATCGGGGCCAATACAATCAGCTAAGCTCTGGCGTAAAGAATATGACAGGCTCGGTGAGTAAACTTACTCATGGCGAGGACTTCAAGCCCGGGAATAGCTGGCGCATTCGACATGCCTCTCGTACTGTACCGAGCTGTACGTCAGCCAAGGAAGCGTGGTTTACACGTACCACTCGGCAACGACGGCAGGGTACCGCACGCTGCAAGATAAGTGACGTGTGCGTCCCAAAGGTCCAGCATAACGCGGTGCTCAAGACTGTAAGCCCGACCACAGGGCCTCTGGCGTGTGGCGCCAAACACGTCGGAGGTAGACAGGAGCTATGGCTAATAGCCGGCGTCCAGCGAAAGTCCAGATGAAGCGAGTAAAGCAGGGAGCACCTAGGTACAGCCTAGAACGCGGGGACGGCCTCGACGGCATGCGCCTGCGGCACAGTTGTCCACAGTGTGGTTTTGCAGACGTTTGGTGACAACGATGAGTGGATATGTGTGTGCTCCACTGGTCGGAGGCTAGGAGGTTACGGAGTTTTTCGAGCAACCTGTCCCTCCCACACCGGCCACAGGAGAGCTCGCGTTACGTGCCTCGCTTATGAGCGTCCAGCGCCGAGCTTGATTCCTTTAGCACCAGAACAAGCCTAGGATGACTCGAAGAAGGATGGCTTGTCGCTCTTGATAGTGACAGCGCACGTTTGACCTGGATCCGTTCCGCATGGGTATTCTTGTGTTCGGGGTAAAGGAGGCGGAAATGAAATTCGCGCTTCAGACGGCCGCCCAGGTCTTGCGGAATAGCTGAATATCCTGTCTCGACATCACCTGGCATACGATGCGATTGAAGAGGGGCGGCATACCTGACGAGTGTGCCCGGTCTGTAAGAGACGTCTGACTCAGAGACTCAAACGAGGATGCGCACGGTAAATCGGGACATCTAGAGCTGGAGAGAATACGACGACCAGGTGGGCTGCGTGCCGGATATGTGGTAGCACCAGGAGCGCAGGCAGACGAGATAGAAACGTAGGGCTGTAAGCTCGCCGCTCGCGGATGCGTGGGTGTGAGGAATTCAGGTAGTCCACCAGGAACTTAGCGGCGAGGTCGAGAACGAAGAAACCGCGACATACAAGTTCACATATTCGCATGATCGAGCTCTGTCATCCCACACTACGCATAGCTGGTGAGGTTTGCGAGGGAGCCGGAAGAGCGGTGACACAGTACATATATTGCATTTGGCTGAGCTCTGCAAACGCATGAGGAACAAGTGGCACACAGCGGGAGGTGCATATACTGCTTGCTGACTCAGCACATTCAAAAACGGGCCATGTTCCTACGAGACTGTCCAATTCAACAAAATACTTAGCCTGGCTCGATAGTCAAAGAAAGAAAGGTGACTGAATAGTGGCATTCCGATGGCTCAGGGGGGCGGACTGATCCGCGTCCGGATGGGAGCGCTGTATCTACCTTGGACGAACTCGGAGCCATGGGGCTGAGCTTATGTCCTATCTTTCATGTACTCCTGCTTTCATCCCAAATCACAGGCAAATCATCGATACAGACAGGAGGGTCAAACAAACACCTACTTACCGCTGGGGGACGGTTGGCGGCGGGCTGGATGGGCGTTTGTGCACAAAATAAGCAGTCTTGTTTGTCTGTTTCGGTGTCATTCGTCTGTCCTTTCTTCCCATCAACACAACGCATGATGCATGACGTCCAATAAATTGAAAGAATATCAGGGGTGAGGGATACACGTTTCATATACCCTCTACCGTCTCAACTGATTGAGCCCTGATATTGTACGAGCTAGGGATGAGCATCAAACGCCCCTGTCGCCACAAGGACTGGGCCTCAACGCGTACTAGACCCTCTTGGTTGCTCGCAGGCGCAGCGTTGTTTTGACCGCGGTCATGACCAAAGCCATGACCGATTTTGACTAGCTTGACTGGTCATGACGGTTGGTCAAAGGTCAACGCGTGATCTAGGCGACCGAGCGCTTGTGGGGTCGCACTAATCACGTTGATTGGGACCAGCAGCTATGGATGGCCCGACTATTTGTGTATGCCTAGGTAGAAATTGTATAGAATTGAAGGAGCATTTTTCGAGGGGAGAGTGAGCGGAAGGTGTCAGATAATGTGAGCTGGAGACAACAGAGGTTGGAAGTATCAAATACTTCAACTCCGTCAGCGGTAGAAACTATTCGGACTGAAGCATTTTTCGACTCTTCTACCGGACAGATAATATTGTGAGCGTGCAGCTTCCTCCCGCACTCGCTATTCCCTCACCCCCCTGACTAC
>NW_006766894.1:801954-803385 GCF_000275845.1 Dichomitus squalens LYAD-421 SS1
CTGATAAAACACCAATTGCTCAAATTGAGGCCTGAGTATACTGAAGTCAACATGTAAAGTCCAAGTTGTGGCCCAAGTACCCCAAGTACCCCAAGTATATAGACTTGGGTCAAGTCCGTGTACTTGGGACCAAGTACACAGACTTGGGGCCAAGTACACGGACTTGAGTCCAAGTACACGGACTTGAGGCCAAGTACACGGACTTGAGGCCAAGTACACGGACTTGAGTCCAAGTACATGAACTTGGGCCCAAGTATGGGTCCAAGTCCGTGACGTTTTCCTGATGTAGGTCATTTAAATTCAAGGACAGGGATGAGTATGCAATAGTCTCATCAGCCCTTATTGTACCTCCTCGCGGCCACGATGCGTTTGGCCTATCCCAGAGCCATGGCCTGCCGTCAGACGCACACTCGGACATGCCGGAGATCTCACGTGCTAACTTTTGACCGGCGGTCATGACCGGGTCACACAGTGACCGGTCATCCGTCGTCTAAAAGTCATGACCGTTGACTTGACCGGTAACAACGCTGCGCAGGCGGACTGCGCTGGGCGCGGAGGCGCCGTGACCCGTGGCTGTTGCTCCTTTGATGGGTCAATACAAGCTTCATACACCAGCCGTTCTGGTCTACCTGCATACCACTCTCACATGGTTGCTTTGAGCACTTGAGTCGTGCCCTTCCCTTGGTTACGCGGAAATCATCGGCATCCCCAAGCCCGAGTTATCGGAGACTTTTCAAAGAAAATAGCCGACGTTCACGAAACAGGGTCGGCGATGCGCTGCCATCTCTACACTCTACGACTGCGGGTTAGGTGGCCCAGGGACCGCTTCCTGGAACGCCACATTAGCCCGCCTTCCATGTGGAGAAAGTTATCTGTATTGCCGAGAACGCATGACTGCATAAAGCCCTAGGTATTCGGGAGTGCTTCCCCCAATAGACGTCCCCTTCCCTCCACGACACCCGACAACGCTCGCGATCACGGTGTGTTGAACTTGGACTTATCCGGTCTGGACTACACGAGGCTATGCGTCTCCTAGCGCTTAGCTGGAGTCGCTTATGTAGTATGTTACCATATTTGGGACTCTCTGCTCGTGTACTATAGCTATGCTTCCGGACTCTTCTGGTACTGTCTAGGACAATCCGTACTACTCCAGAACGGTCTAGACAGGTCTATGCCTTACTCATCTCTTACTCATCCTATGGTGCGATACGTCGCAATTCTTTCACCATTGTATTATTCATCGCACTATGGTACATGTGACTAACCACTCTTCGATTAGTCATGGACACTTCTCTGTAGTATATAAGGACTTCAGATTGCGTCCTCACTCTTCAGTCTTTCCTTACTGACTGAAGAGTGAGTACTTCGTCACATCTATCTCTAACTTGTAGTTACTTACTTAACCTTTGTAGTCTTGCTTCGACTCTAGGT
>NW_006766894.1:809731-813640 GCF_000275845.1 Dichomitus squalens LYAD-421 SS1
TTACCATATTTGGGACTCTCTGCTCGTGTACTATAGCTATGCTTCCGGACTCTTCTGGTACTGTCTAGGACAATCCGTACTACTCCAGAACGGTCTAGACAGGTCTATGCCTTACTCATCTCTTACTCATCCTATGGTGCGATACGTCGCAATTCTTTCACCATTGTATTATTCATCGCACTATGGTACATGTGACTAACCACTCTTCGATTAGTCATGGACACTTCTCTGTAGTATATAAGGACTTCAGATTGCGTCCTCACTCTTCAGTCTTTCCTTACTGACTGAAGAGTGAGTACTTCGTCACATCTATCTCTAACTTGTAGTTACTTACTTAACCTTTGTAGTCTTGCTTCGACTCTAGGTACAGTTCGTTGCTGCAATATAGTCTTTCCTTACTGACTGAAGATCTTGCTTCGACTCTAGTCGGATCTAATCTTTGTCTTCACAGCCCCGAGTTTATCACGGTGAATGGCGTCCACTAGTTCTGCGGCTGACCTCGCTGCGGAACTCGAGCAGCTTCTTCAGTACGCGAGCGATGTGTATGTATCTAACCTTTGCACCGGTCAGTTGATGGTGACTACACCGCGCCAACTCAGACCGTGCTGACTTGATTATGGGAGTGTAGTTGCCGCTGCTGTATGGCTAAGCTATGATATCTTGGCTGCATTGCCAAACGAGGTGCGTTCGGACATCCACGGATTGCTCCATGCAGTCGCTTACTGTCTTTTCAGGCATCATACGTATGGAAGTACGTCTCTTGAGCTCCATAGTGTTGTAGCTCGGTATAGTAATGCGATGTAGAGCCAGATGGTCCGTGCCCAAGGTTCTCTATCTTCTTGTCAGGTACTATACATTGGTCTTCTTAATGTGAGTGTCCAGTCGCTGTATTCCTCCCTTCAGTCTGACGATGTTATGCAGGATGACAATCCTTAGTATGTTCACCAGTCTTATACCGTGATCCAGTCTTAAGTGCTCCCAACCGTTTGTGCCGCAGTTACTACCGACATGGATCCCAAATTTTCAGTGAGTATCTTCAGTTTATCGTGTCGGTCAATCACTCCCTGACTTGGCACTTCTCTAACAGGTGTAAGATACTATGTGATCATGGTGGTGTATGCGGGACTCATATTCTCCCTTAGCTGCCAAGGATGGCTCTGGTACGATTCATAGTATGCCCCCTCCGCCAGACCTCTCCGCATATCTCGTTCATGCTAATTACCGTTAGTAACGGCGCCCTAATCACCGTGCTCCTCGGAGAAGCTATGTTCTTGATGCGACTATATGCAGCATATACGAGGAGCAAGCTACGTAGGTTCCTACTGCCTCACTTGTTCCACATGCGTTACCAACGCAATTCACGTTGACCAGTCCTTGTTATAATCGCTCTCCTGTACACAGGTACGTCTCTCCTTGTGTTCCGAATAGCAGTCGCTGACGACCTTGGCGTAGCTGAGCTGGCGGTACGCGGCGTCATCCTCACAGCGTTGAGTGCCGTCGCTGACATACTAGTTTATACCGGAAGATCGGCGTCGCCACCGCGACCGCCGTCGCGACTTCTGTGGTAGCCATCGAGCGGCCGTCTTCCTTTCCGATTCCAGGATGTCTCCTCACCCCACCCAAGTACCCCAGGTTGTCAATTGCGGCATGGTGCATCAACCGTTTCCAAGCCACGCGTGCATAGCTGACAGTCGTATTCTAGGTCTGTAGCCATGTGCGCCTCATGTAGGTGTCCCTACCATTTGACTACATTCGGTGTGCCGTGCTGAATGGTCGCGTGTCTCGAGGCATCCATTTCCTCCTCATCCTTCATAAATTCGCTGGCGCAATCTCGTTGACGAGACAGAGCACACCGCTCAACAGAGTCTCCATTTGGGAGCTTGGCAGCATCAGTCCGCTCATGTGGTCGTTGGTACGAGACAGTGCGGTCTATTTCTTCCTGTGAGTAATGCCCTGATGTTCCCCATATCGCCAGGCGGCTGATGTTCGGCGACCGTTCCAGAGTGTTCGGTGAGCCGCTCCGTGCACCACCTCTTTTCCTAACGCTGAACGCCATCCCGATTTGTGATTCAGCGGTAAACCTTGTATATCTGCTCTTTGGGGTCATGTTCCAAAGGCGTGCACTCACGGTTATGAGCACAAGCTGGCTTGCCGCTGTCTACTCTATTTCTGTGAGCTCTTCAAAGCTGCCGCCCGCGTCCCGAGTGGCATCTCATGAACTCACAGGCATTGCGCCTATGCCTGAACACCCGTGAATCCCTTCAACGCCAAACCTCCGAAGACGATACCTTCGAAGACGTGTTGAACATTTCCAATCAATTCATAGCCCCGCCCAGGGGCACGAATCCCGGCTATGTCCAATTCCGAGCTACTAGTACAAGCAGGAACACGCCCACGATCGTGTCCAGCCAGAGCGACGTCAAGTTCAGCTTGCAACACCCGAGTGAGTACCTTGTCGCGGTCTTTGTCTAGCCCTTCTCGGACGGCGTTAACTGGATTGTAGCGTTTGATTCGGGCGGGAGGGAAGATGGCTTGTGTCTCAGTCTACCGCCGGTGGCCAGAAGCAAGACGCGGACATCGGCCGCCCTCATCGAGGACTACGAGCCCATCCCCGTCTCCCCATGGACATCTCACGAGCATGCTCATTCCGGGGAAGCGATTAGGCATGTCCTGTGCGTCTTAGGCGTCGTACTGTCTTCCATCGCTTTCCGTCGCTGTTTCTGCATCGCTTTTCTTGTTCATAGGCTCGCCGCATACTAGACTTGGATCGTGACTCGTGCATGTGTACTTGTTTTATAATATCGCAATATCAGCTGTTGCATCCGCTGGGCTCACCGAAAGCCTCGTGGACGGCGTCATCCCACTTCGAAGGTTGCTGGAAGGTGAGCAACTTGATGTCTCAGCTGCCGTGTCGCATCTGACTGAGACTCCGTGAGGTGTCATGCCTCTATTGCCATAATCTCTTTATGTTGAGTGGAGAGCTCTTGCACTGGTTTCACTGCATTTTGTTTCTCGTTGCTGGTGGCCACCGAAATGCTCGGATGCCGTCTTGAGGTCGCCGCAGACCCGTTTCATCGCGGTAGCTCAGTGATTGTTTTGTCTCGAAAGCAGCTCTAACACGCATGATCACCAGCTTTCGTCGAGCTGACGACTTAGATTCACTGCATAAACAATGTTGTCAGTACCTCCAGCAATCCTACGATGTACACGAAATTGCTGAATGGTGGTGCGAGGCCAGCAATTCGGTGTGGATGGACAAGCAATCACCTGAATCCGACATGTTCCCGAAGGGTTGTCTGGGGCATCCTAGCCGCAGTTGCCAGATCCGAGTGACGTCGGCGATTCATGATGGCGATGATCTCTAGCCGTCAGAAACCCAATCACCGCGTTTTACACCCTCCTGGTACAGGGGCGAGTGCTTGCAAATAAGTGTGTATTTGCAGAGTGGTCGGAGTAGTAGCTGATGAGAAAGTTGCGCTCTGACCAAATCATGATACCTGTAAATAGATAGCTTTGGGTTAAAAGGTTGGGGTTGAGCTAGATCATCTAATTAAGATGTTGATAGCTCTCCGGGTTGAGGTTCGAGTAGATGCGCCCCTCTAGGGGTCATATAGGTCTCGTGTTTGAGGCTTGAACATATGATTGGCTCGAGGCTTGATATATATGACATGGTCTTGTCTACTACAGATGTAAGCTCACGAGCCAGTCTTGTATGGAATAATATAGAAGGTTATGGGTATTATGGGCTATATCGGGTACAAACAGCGCCAAAGAACGCGCTCGCGGGCCAGCACGCCACCGCGCATCGCGTTGCGCGCACTCAGCCGCCCACCGCTCGCCACCGCCTGGATCTCATCAACATGGACGTCTGCCCTGCATATATTAGCGACCCACGCATCAGAAGCAGCT
>NW_006766894.1:819199-822327 GCF_000275845.1 Dichomitus squalens LYAD-421 SS1
CATACACGCTTGAAATCCTGCAAATATGCAAAGAGTAGACATGCCCCACGCTGGCGTTGCTCCTCCGTTGTCGAGCCACCGAGGAGGAGCTTCAGTGCCCCAGCGAGAGACAGCATGAGCGGAACCTCTGCGTCCTGCATGCGCGGCGTCGGTTTTGATGGAGGCTTCGGGGACTTCGCCACTAGATCTTTGATTTTCTTGTCGAGTTTTGTACGCTGTCTTGGATCGATGTTGGAGTCCGCGACCTGGGTCCCAAGGGTTTGCAGCTCTGATTCGTGCTTCCGGGCTGCGTCATCATGCTTGCGCAGGGCCGCTTCGTGTTTCTTGCATGCAATCTCATGGTCCTTTGCAGCCTCTGGAAGGAACTGATGCCAAATTAAAGGAATCTCCACCATATCACAGTCAGACATGGCCCCAAAACCGAACGAGCAAAAGGTCACATACAATCATCATGCCGGGGCACGTAATGAGCAGCTTGTATTCATCTGCTGTGAGGGACCCACCAGCGGGCTCGCCGACACGCAGAGGAAGTCGCCCAGCCCATTCAGGGGCCTCGAACTGAGAGACTATTGAGTAGGGCCACTATCCTTTACAATTCGTGCAACACTCACTGAGTCAAGGAAACAGTGCAGTATTGATAACTCCCGCTTTGTACCTGCCTTTGTGTCTGCGCGCAACGCGCTACCCTTGATCCAACACGTATACCATTGGTTTTTAACGACACCTACATACTCTGTGATCAGCAACAACACACATTGATCCGCATCGGAAGCCCAACGTACCGAGCAACAAATTATGCATCGGGTCAATCACCGTCATGGCAACACAGTCATAATACGGCAGCCGCATCAACTCAGACCACCGTGAGCCGTGTAACTTGAAGTATGCATCTCGCTCCTTTTTGTCCTCGTGGGCCTTCCATGCTCGCGCATGCGCGACGTGCACCTGGGCACTTCGGGGCGGACATCCTGATAATCGATATGTCAGCTTGCATTTCTAACAGTACACGTACACACTTACCGCCCTTCAGACACTCATCCGAATACATATTTTCACCGTTGACAACACCCTGTGTACACGGGGCGTTGTTGTGGCTCTTGTCAGCGAACCCACTGGCCTTGCACATGGCGGGATGATCTGAACAGGTGCAAACGAGCGCGACCCGGGATCGTCGACCTAGAAGCCAAAATGTCACCGATCGATATCTCATATACAAGCACACATGACACACCTTCCTTGCGCGACTCTGTTGGGGTGAATATCCCTAGGTGGTACAGCAATAACAGATCGTCCACGACTAGCTCAAGCCAATACTGCAACTCCTCAGCGTCGGGCTCCTTGGGTCCATCAGTCAACGCACTGAGGACAAGGTTCTCCACCCGATAGCTACTGCCAACGTTAGTTATATGGCTTGCAAGTAGTGTTACGGAGATTACGCACCGTAGTGCAGGTGGAAGATTAGGAATGGAAAAGGAGATTGTGCCCGTTGAGTATGACGCACTGAAAGCACTGGATGATACGGAAAACCTATTAGAGAAGCCGTCAGTTTCCCCGCTTGGCTGACGTAGACGCAACTCGAGCAAGGCTGAAACTAAATCTCATCTTGACATTAGGCTGAGACGATGACCGTGCTGAGCATCCGCGATCTCGATCACTCTAGCGGCAAATCTACAGAGGACTCCATTGACAGCTGCAAGGAATCAAGGGCAAGAGAGCCATCCAACGATTCCAGGAATTCATAATCGTGAAGTACTCACCAATCAATGTGGAGAATAACTCCTATGCGCAGCTCCTCCGCCCCGTTCGGACCAAAAAATGGCTGGCCGTCCGCCCCCGGCAGAGATTTCCACCGGCGACCATCCTGGATGGAACAGAACACGCCAGCAGGAGGGGGAGGTCTGTAGCGCCAGGCGTCCAGATGCCTCTCGATGCCCGGTTGTCGCAACAGGTACACGAGGGCCGCAGAGAGGAGGCGAAGGGGTGAGACAGCTTTGGGTATTGGTGTAGGGGGAGGACGCCCGAGGAGACGCAACAGTATGTTGCGAGGACCCTGGCTGAAGAGGGGGCTTTCACATGCTGGACATTTGATGTGGCGGTTAACGAGTTCGGGTTTCATGAGACGTCGACACTGCGGACATTCAATGAGGATGTGAAACCTGTCGGTGAGATCGAGTCGCCTGAGTGCGGTCGTAAGTGTTGCAGGCATTGGATCGGCAGTGTCGATGAGCTTGAGGGCAAGAAAAATTGTGCGGAGCGTCGAGAGGGCGAGGTTGCAAGCGCGGAAGGTTACATGATGGTGGGTGTGCAAGAAAATCACCAATAAGAGAACGGAGCGGATGTACCAGAGGTGGTGCGACGAAGCGTAGACGTCGGATGCAGGAAGAGGAGGGGGAATAGGAGGGAGCTCGCTTGCTCGTGCAAACAACGGGTCTGCCGGCTCAGAGATTCCAGGACAACTCTCGGCCGGTCCAACCTCTGCCCCAGCCTCCGCATCGCATGACTCGACTGGATCCAAAGGGTTGTAGGTGGAGATGTTGGCGACCCAAGGCCCAAGGTTGTTCCCAGTAGACATCGCCGGCGTGGCGAGCGGCTCGGCTGAGGATACAGCATCAGGAGGATACTCAGAGGGGTCGGCAGAACAGGCGGCCAATGATGAGGGGTGGGCGCTGAGGGAGGTGGGAACGTCCTCTGGTGAAGACTCGTCCTCCGGCTCGACCTGTTGTGGACAAAAGTCCTCTGCAAGGAGCTGTAGCGCGTCGAGGTCGTCCGGGTCATCATACAGCCCAAGGATGCGGACAGGCTGAAACGTGTCCTTGAGCTGAGCGTCGGAGTCAAAAGGCTGGGTATGCGTGTCCTCGAAACCAAATGACTGCGCCGCCGCGGGGCTAGTAAGGCGCATCTGGCCATCTTTCCCGGTGATGTTACCGTCCACCCTGTCAAGCGCGCCCTAAAATTTGAGCTTGTTAGCAAAAAGGTGGTCATAATGGGGGTGCATATAGCTTACCGCCATCCTTGTGGGTGTTTCTTGCCAGTCCTCAGCTCCTCCCGGGTCGAAGTCTTCCTCCATAGCGAAGTAGTCGACATGGGTAGATACCAGCTCCGGTGTGGCCTGATGCATGGATGCGGCA
>NW_006766895.1:0-14828 GCF_000275845.1 Dichomitus squalens LYAD-421 SS1
ACAGGCAGGGATGGACGTCTGAGGCAGCTAGAGCGCAGGGCTCATAACCTGTTAGCTGCAGTGGGCCTCAGAGGGGTCACAATGGCCTAAGTCGAGCTCTGTAAGTCTTGATTATTGCAAGGAAACTGTGCTACACACCTAAGTCGAGCTCTGTAAGTCTTAAGGACTGCAGAGTCGACTCAGGCGCAGATGACGGCGCACAGAGCGCGTGGGAACTAGCTAACACAACCATACACTAAGTGGCGCTGGAATGGCGCCAAACGGACCAGAAGTGCGTAAGGTAGACACTATTCTAGAGTGCAGTCAGATCTACAGTAATGGAGGCTACTAGTGAAAGAAATGCGATATCTCTATGCGAACGAGAGTTGTGACTATACGAAAATTACCGTAGATAGCGGACAGCGCGAACTACGTATGGCGCGATGCGGGACTTGGTGCGATTAAAACCGCAGGCGCTACAGCACCGACTCCAACAGTGTCACGGCGACTAGGCACGTAGACTGGGGTCAACGTTCGGCGACGACCCCGTAGGCGATCGGCAAGGAGCTGAAAGGGAACAGAGAGAGAAGGAGAGGGATAAACGCAACAAGAAACTCGACGGGGCAGAGCGGAGGCCGGCACGAAGGCACAAGACCTATGAAGCTAGTCTTCACGCAGATAGCGACAGATTAGTCCCAATGACCAAGTTATACATTAGCACTCAAAGGAAAATACAACACTATGGCCACTCACCTAGTCCCAATGACCAAGAGGTCGAGATGGGGACTAGGGAGCGCCTAGGGGGTCCTTATATACTAGAGGGGCTGCTTAGCAACCAAGGACAAGGCACGAGAGCGAGGCAGTGAAGATGACAAAGAGAGAACAAAGGGCGAGAAAGAAAAGGCAAGGGCATGACGATCACGGGAACGTAGCATGCGGCTGTGGGAACATATCTACAGTGTCCAAACTGGGATGGGCTAGGAAAGGAAATGGTCCGAAAATGGAAGGTGGGCGTCAAAGGGAAGGGAGTGGGCAGCAAAAAGGGGCGCCTGTGCAACGTCCGTGACAAGGAGCTGGCACTTTCGTTGGTGTTTGTCCAACTTGGAGTCGAGGATCTCCGCAACCTCATATTCAAGTTCCCCGTCGACCTCGACCAGAGGTGGCGGAGTTTGCACTCAGCCCGGAATGGTGCTTGAGGTTGCGGGTTCCAGCTGGGAGATGTGGAAGACAGGGTGCACTGCTCGCATGGAGTCCAGGAGACGGAGGATGAAGGAATGCGATCCGACTTGAGCAATTATGGGAAAGGGACCAAGGAACTTTTTGGAGAGCTTCTGGGAGGGGTGAGTGGAGCGGATGTGTTGCGCCTGTTGGAGTCAGTGCTGTAGCGCCGTCGATTTTAATCGCACCAAGTCCTGCTTTGTGCCCTACATAGTTCGCACTGTCCACTACCTCTGGTAATTTTCGTATAGTCACAACTCTCGTTTCCATACAGATACTTCATTTCTTTCACTAGTAGTCTCCGTTACTGTAGATCTGACTGCACTCTAGAATAGTGTCTACCTTACGCACTTCTGGTCTGTTTGGCGCCATTCCAGCGCCACATAGTGTATGGTCGTGTTAGCTAGTTCCCACGCGGTCTGTGCACCGTCATCTGCGCCTGAGTCGACTCTGCAGTCCTTAAGACTTACAGAGCTCGACTTAGGTGTGTAGCACAGTTTCCTTGCAATAATCAAGACTCACAGAGCTCGACTTAGGCCATTGTGACCCCTCTGAGGCCCACTGCAGCTAACAAGTATGGAGTTTCTCAGCGTTAAAGAGATCAGAGGCTCAGAGGACCAGTTCTCAGAGGCACGTCGCTCGGAGGGATGCAGCGAGTTGCTCCTGGGTGAACACCAGCCGGAAGTTGTGTGGATTGACCGCAGAGTAGTCGCTATCCCCCCCTTTTGGGTAGACGTACCAACAGCGAGTTAGTGCATCGGGTTTGGCCCCAAGTTTTTCAGGGCAAAACCGGATTACCAGGTTGAACTGCGATAGGAATTCCAACCACCGGACCTGGCATCAGATTAGCATCTTGGAGGTCGCGAAGTACTCTAGGTTCTCGTGATCGGTGACCACGACAATCAGAGTTCTAGAGCCTTCAAGATAGTGTTGCCAGGTCCGAAAGGCTTCATAGATTGCCAGGAGTTCCTTACCATGCATGTCGTAGTTCAGCTCTACGCCAGTTAGAGTCCAGGAGTGGAAAGTGACGGGGTGGAGTTCGCCGTAGTCGGTGGTGATGGAAAGGATGCTGGCGATAGCGTAGTCCGAGGTGTCCGTCTCGATGGTGATTTGCTGATCTGGTTTCCAGTGGTGGAAGACGGGAGCAGAGGTGAAGGCCTGCTTCAAGGTGTTGAAGGCCTTCCGGGTGTCATCGGAGAAGTTCTATGGGATGGACTTCTGAGTAAGCCGGGTCAGCGGAAGGACGATCTTGGAGTAGTTGTGGATGAACCTCTGGTAGAAGTTTGCGAAGTCTAGGAACAACTAGATATCGCGGACCTCCGGTGGTTCCAGCCAATCCATGATTGCCTTGACCTTGGAGTCGGACATGGTGAGACCTTGGGAGGAGAGGATATATCCGAGTTACTCGACAGAGTCTGCGTGGAATTCACACTTATTAGCGCAGGCGTGAAGCTGGTGCTTCCGGAGACGTCGGAGTACTTCTCGGACATGTTTCTAGTGGCCGGCTGGGTTGTCGGAGTAAATGAGGATATCATCGAGGTAGACCACTACGCAGACATCTAGTAAGTCTGCGAAGACCTCGTTAACAAAGTGTTGAGACGCTGCAGGGGCGTTGGAAAGTCCAAACAGCATTACAAGAGATTCAAAGGAACCGTAGCGGGTCCAGAAGGCGGTCTTTCACTCATCTCCGGGCGCAATTTGGACCAGGTTGTATGTGTGCTGGAGGTCAATCTTCATGTAAATCCGAGCCTTCTGTAGGGGATTCAGGAGGTCGGAGATCAGCGGGAGCAGATATCGGTCTTTACAGGTGATCTTATTCAGTCCACGGTAATCAATGCAGAGTCGGAGAGAGCCATCCTTTTTCTTAACAAAGAGGACCGGAGCTCCATACGAAGCATTGGTTGGATGAATGAAATCGGAGCGGAGGTTCTCGTCGATGTACTCTCGGAGGGTGTCCAGTTCCAGCCAGGAGAGGGGGTAGATGGGACCGAGTGGAGGTACCGCACCTTCCTCAAGGGTGATCTTGAGGTTGTAGGGGCGGTGCTCTGGGAGGGTATCGGCCTTGGTCTTGCTGAAAATGTTCGCGAACTCGTGGTATTCCTCCGGGACACTAGAAAGGTCTGGAGGAGAGTCAGAGGTGACGGAGCTCCTAGTGAAGGCCTCGGCCGCCGAAACAGCGGACAGATTGAGTGTAAAGCTCTCGGATCCCAGCAGCTTGCAAGCCCAGGCAAATGCCACAGCGTTCACAAAAGAGATCTGCAGGGTGGAGGACGGAAGCGAGGGCTCCGGAGGTGCCGGAGGCGGAGACCGGAGTTTGAGATCGTCGGATACAGAGATGAAGAGACGTTCTGCCGGCGTGGTTCGGAATTGAATGTGGTGGCTCTTTCAGTCAATCAATGGATTGTACTCGGAGAGCCAGCTGTATCCCAGAATGGCAGAGACGGATTTGTCCAGCAGAGTAACGTAGAAGTCTATGGACATGATTTCCCCGGAAAAGAGCTGTAGAGGGAGCGAAACTTCCCAAGTGATTACCTGGTTAGAAGTCCCGTTGAATAGTCAGAAAGCAATTGTCAAATGGAATGGTACGGAAGTCCGAAAGTGTCGACAAATTTGGAGTCTAAGAAATAATGAGTGGAGCTGCTATCAACCAGGACCTTGAACAGCTTTGGAACAGATTCGGAGTACAGGTCGATAGTAAGGGAGGAAGGGTCGGAAAGAGCGGATGCGTTAAGATGGACTTGGATCTCCATGCCGGCGCCGTCCACGCAGTTCCTGCCAGGCACAGAGTTGAGGGAACTACGGACTAGTTTTTTGCTCCTTCCGGGGCCAAAGGGTTGGACCCCAAAGTTGGCTCGGCTTGGGCTGCTCTGCCTTTTGCCGACAGAGTGGATTTCTTGGGACAGGCGTTCGCGGAGTGCCCGGCTCCTCTGCAGAAGAGGCAGAGGTTGCCTGCCAGGTGGCGTTGCCGCTCCTCTAGGGTAAGTTTCCCATCCTTCTCGAGCTTATCCACATATGGCTTCGGAGCGGACTTGTCTGCGGATTTGGGCTTTGAGTTGGACTTCGGGATGGATTCGGAGGCACCGGACTTGCCATCGGAGGGCTTCTGGGGCGCGCAAAGAGTCGACTGGGAGTTTGAAGAGGAGCAGGGTTCGGACTGAGAGTTTCTGGAGCCGGACTTGGAACTGGACTTGGAGGAACTAGAGGTTTCGCGGTTATGTTCGGCCTTTCGTTCCCAGTACCGGTGGTCCAGGCTCTAGGCGAGGATATGAAGGTCGAAGAGGTTGTCGGGTTTCCCTATCTCAGAGATGCGGTCCTTGAGCCAATCGTGAAGTCCATGGTAGAACTGGTAGCGGAGAGCGTCATGGCCTCAGCAGACTTGCGTAGCAAGGCGGCTGAACTGGGTGATGTACTTGGAAATCCGCTGGTTATCCGCCATACAGAGGTTCTCCAGTTGGTATTCCGCGGCACAAGTGGTGTCGTAAGGTCCGAAGTTCGTCCGGAGTTCCTCTTGGAACACCTCGTAGTCCGACATGAACACCGGGGGTGCTCCAGAGGGGTTCCCCAGGAGATAGGGTTCGAACTACTAGAGGGCGGTGCCCTTGAGGAAAGAGATGGTGTAGGTGACCTTCTTTTTGTCCGTGTTGAAAGTCCGAGGCCGGGCCTTGAAGACCAACTCCAGCTGGGTGAAGAACGACCGGAGCTTGGCAGGCTCCGACCCGTCGAATTGGTCCGGGTCACAAACATTGCTGCGCTCTGAGGACAGCGCTGTTTGGTTGAAGTTTGCAGCAGCCAGAATCTGGAGCATCTGAGCAAGGAGGCTGATAGCCTGCGCTAAGTCCGCGGTCGGGGTTGATGCTGCTTGTGGAGTTGTCGTCAGATTTATGGGCAGATTTCCTGCAGGTCCGACCAGGGGTTGTCTCATGAACGTGGGAATGACAAAGGGGTTATTCGGAGAATGTCGGAGAAGAGGAGCGGATGTTGGGTGTGGAGTGGTGGGCAAGGATCGGGTCACAACGTGGTGTCGGGTCGGAGATTCTGAAGAGGAAGTCTGAGGCGGGTTGAGAACGCATCACACCGTGAACCCCCTGAAGGTTTTGCCAGGGTTAGTCATCGGGATCTCAGGTTGAGTTCAGATATACTGTTAGGGCTGTGCCGCCAGAGTTCTGGAGTTCCGGGGATCGGAGTCGGGACCGGGCGGACACAGGAAGAGGACTTCAGTGAAGCTATTGACAACACCCTGAGGATTCCGAGGGTGTCCTCAATTTTGGAGTCAGAGGTCGGACGGAGAACGGAACGGAGAGCGGACAGAGAACGGATGGGGGCAGAAAGAATAGATTGCAGTAAGGTAACAGAGAGCGTAGCAGACATGGAGTGAGGTAACAAGATATCCGAACTAAAGAACACTGTACTAAGTCCGGGAGTTTTTATACTACGAAGCCGGTGTCCCATAAGTCTGAATCGGAGATATCAGAGGAGGAGGTCCGACCGGAGTTGGCGGAACACCAACACTAAGTGAAGCTGTGATGTAAGTGGTGTTAGGCACTGATATGGAAAAACGGACATCCTAGCGGAGACGGAGCAGGCACTTGGAAAACCACATGATCCCCGTCGGGGACCGGAAAGGAGACGGAAACCAGTACATAAGCAACTATTTGTAAGCAAGTCCAGAGGTCCGATGGAGTTAGTGTGGTGTCCGATGGAGTTAGTGTGGTGTCCGATGGAGTTCTGGAGGGACTTAGGCATGGGGCGTAACACCGACCCTTTCCCTTTTTGGTTACATGTCCCGACCCTGGCTCAGACTTAGGACCCTACCCTACCTCTATCCCCTTTCGGTTATATTGCAGGACCCTGACCCAGGCTGTGTACTATACTGGGCCCAGCCTCGATCAGACGTGTTCCTTTACAGTCTCCTCATACCTCCCTACTTTGGTCGGTTCTCTTTGCCTTTCTAATACGGTCAGTACTCCATAGTATATGAGGAGGCCTGTAGTCGGTAGAGGCTCTCCACTTCTGTTCTCCTCTTCGTTACCTCCTGTATCTCTATATCCCTCAATCTAGGGACTTGCTTGATACTTTCCCCACGTGTGCTACACCGCATACTTATATTAAGTCCGCGGGATAGTCTGGATAGACTTGTGTTAGTACTTCAGCATAACATTTCCCCTTTCGGCTCCTTGCCGCTCGCTCAAGGGTCGTCGCCAAACGTCGACCTAAGTCTACGTGCCTAGTCGCTGTGACAGTAGGAGAGGTTTTTCCTCAGCTTTGTTGACCATTACCATACTGCAAACATGTCCTACTGTCTGTGTCTTTCTTACTATAAAGACATCGTGTGTGCCATAGGCTATACTTCCATATCATGTACATCAGTCTCCACTGGTTTGGATGCCTTATGGATCACTGGGCAGGTGTCAGAGCATCAAGACAGGTATAGAGAATCATGCTCCTAGTCTATCTCAGAGTTGTGTTCATGCAGCCAGTCCAGCCTGATGAGCATGTCCTCTTTTCTGATATTGTCACAGTTTCCCCATGCCACGTGACCTGAGAGTCATGTATACTAAGGCAGGTGCTAACCTTAACCACGGACAACTTGTATTGGAAACTGGAGTAGCTAGATTCGAACCTCAGACCTTCTGGGAGCACCCATCATCACTCACTAATAAGTGACCTGCATGTCAGCAGGGGTGCTTACTCATTGGAAGGAGTCCGGACTAGGCATAACTCAGATATTAGCCATAAGGATGCCATAAGGGAGGTCAGGAGATAGGACACAAGGCAGAGGGAACTCTGACCAAACAATGGTCAATAGGTACCTGGTCTGTGCACCATTGTATTAGTATAAGTAGTAGCAGGTCTGAGGCAGGGAACCTCAGACTTGATCTTCTCATTGATCCCCCATCTCCTCTGTAGGTAGCTAGTAGGCCTACCTCTTACTGCCCCTTCTAGTCTTGGAAATACACCTCTGTACATCATCTCTTACTAGGCAATGGCACGGGTCTACCCCCGGGTGTCACCTATGTGACCCTCAATCCAATCCATGGAATACCCTTATCCGTGACCTAGGGGTCACAGCGGGTCAAGGGTGCAAGTGCCGGGTGCCAAGGGTATGGCAGGTACGGGTCAACCCCAGGGTTTACCCATCACGTACCTAGCTAACAAAGTGTTAGCAGCCCGTCTAAATTTAATACAGCATCAATCAAGGCTGTAAATAGCTAGTTTCGATAGTCCGAACAGAAAGCGAAGGTGAAATGAAGTGGCATCAGGCTAGATTGAACCCAAGACCTCACAGTCTGAGCACAACCGTCCAAAAGCCAATAACCACTACACCACAGCAGCTCATAATTGAGCAGATCTATAGGTGTATATGTTCGCGTTTTTTCAGCGCTTAACCAAGCGCTTATACCCGTAACCCTTACCACGGGTCAAGGGTTTGGCAAGGGTTAGGGGCTGGTGACCCTCGATCTGACCCTTAGCACTTGACCCTTGGTAACCCTTGAGGGTCAGTAACACCCTTGCTATTGCCTATCTCTTACTGCGTCACCTGGAGTTGCTTCACCCCTCAGCACCAATCCCATCACCAGTAAGCTTGTCTTTGTTTGTCTGGTGGCACAGCTCATTGGCTGTGACAGACCCTCACAAAACCCATCATGCTTTGAATCAAGCGTATAATTTTCTCGCAGTCTGTCTCCCACCATGTCTGCCATCGACTCCAAACTTCTTAGCCGACTCGCACCTCAGGACTATGATGGCAAGAAGGCTCAGGCCAGACTCCGCTTTGCTGCTATGGCCAAGCTCTAACATACACAGCTAGTAGTATTGTCCATCGCAGCCAACCTCGTATGGATCATGGTACTGAATAAGTTGACGGACGACACTGCTCGATGGGCCAGGCCCCACATCATCGAACTCGCGGATGGCAAGGTTTTTTGGTCCAATGTGGATGCCTTTGAGACAGCCTCCAAGGCCCACTTCTGTGCGGTCAACAATAAGAAGACCACACTCTCTGAACTCATCAAGCTGTGCAAGGCATCGCGCAAGCTCAGCACAGCCAAGGACTACATGGTGAGTTTCAATGTGATTGCAGCGCGCACTCCACTCTCGGACGAGGACAAGCGGGCAAGCTACGTGGACGGCCTGCCATAAAAAATCTAGAACAAGTTTACGGTCACGGCGCACAAGATCGACCGACACACTGGGAAAAGCACAGAAGGTTGCCCTCTGCATGGACCAGCAACTGGCCGAACACATTGAGGCTATGCCCAAGACTAAGGGCTGGGGATGCCGTGGAGAATGAGTGGCTGCAGACTGACAAGAACCTGAGGAGCGAAGCTGCTTCAACTGCGGCAAAAAGGGCCACCTCCAACGGAACTGCAAAAAGCCCTTTCAAAGCCAGCAGGCAGCTGCCTCCACCACCGCTCCGCCCAACCCCACCTCGCCCTCGAACCCTTTGACCTCAGACGAACTGGTGGCTCTCCATTCGCAGCTCAAGGAGCTCAGCAATTGCATTGCCGTGGTTAGTCTCACCAAGGAGAAGGAGACCTTTTAATCTGAGCCACACTGGATGCTGCGCATGCAGACTCGTGTACCAATAGACACTATGCTGTACTGGAATCATCATTAATCTATGAAGTCGACCATGCAGGTCAACACTTCCACATCTGTATACAACTGAGCAGCAAGCAGTGAAGCAAGGAGTTGGTGGCCATGGTCGATTCTAGCACCACTACGAAGTTCCTCCACAGACAATTTGTGACACAGAACCAGGTCACAACAAGGAAGCTGGCGAAACCTATTTTTCTATACAACATTGACAGATCAGAGAATCAAGACGGCACGATCACCGAGGCGGCCGTTCTCACTATGAGGATCGGCGACCACGAGGAAGAGGTTGCATTCATCGTTACGGACATCAGAGAAGAGGACATGATCATCGGGCTGGACTGGCTGCGTGAACATAACCTGGAAATTGACTGGGAACATGGTTCACTGCGCCTATCGCAATGCCCCGACACCTGCCCGGCGACCCACAAGGCATCCAAACCGGTGGAGACTGAGGCGCGTGATACGAGGGTGTTGAACCCGGGGGGCGAAGGCCTCTCCCACAGGTGGCAACAACAGCGGATAGCCTGCAACTCACCTAGAAGGGTTGGTTGATTGTAAGAGGCTTGTGAGAGCGATGAGAGGAGACGTTCGAGTGAACTAAACTGTAGATTGGGGGTACAGAGGTCCCCTATATATACTACTGTACATCTGTGGCTACGTAGTACTATACAGTACATTCCCAGGATGCACAGTCGCACAGAGAAGCAGCGCATACACAGCGAAGCTGTGTGTGTACCACATGAGTAGTACAGCCTCGGTTATTGTAGTAACCGGCTGTGCCGTTCCATATCTTGTGACGGCTGTGTTAGGCAAGCTGTGTAAACCAGCGCCTGTTCAACAGAGGGAATGGCCTACGGCGTGCACGAGGTCTCCACAGGTAAGGAAAACGCGAACAGTGGGGCGCGTTTGCAGCACGGTTATGGTCAATGAGGCGGAGGATGAGCCTCTCGTACCTCCGGCTGAAGAGGAATAGGGAATGGCAGGGGTGTACCCCAGGGTGTCTGACCTCTGACCCTAACCCTTACCCTTCAAACCCTTACCCTTGACCTGAAGAGTAAGGGTTTGTCAAGGGTTCAGAAACACTGACCCTTACCCTGACCCTCAAACACCCTTACCCTTAACCCTCAAGGGTTTTCATGTTTGTTGCTACTGTTGAAGCACCACAATGCTGTTTGAAGGCAATGTAGTTGCATTTTTCAAAAGCTTCTCTGTTTGATATATTCACCAACCCTATTATCTGCGGTATAATAGTATAGTACCCCATCTCACTTTTTACTACAACAAGTGATCACACTGAATACGCCCTTTATCAACCGGTTGGACCGTACCCTTCAACCCTTGGCAAAGGTCAAGGGTTTACCAAGGGTTGGCCTGATATGACCCTGACCCTTACCCTTGGACACCCTTACCCCTAACCCTTGAGGATTTTCAATACTCCTGCCATGTCACCAAACAGTCTCTCATTGACGCCTGGCGCAAAAGTCGAACACTTCACAGCGCACCTCAGCTCTTTGTTTCAGCAAGTCACACATACTCGCAGCAACTTGCTGAGCAGGAGTATGCCAAATGTGAGGTCCAGACCATCGATGAGATGATTCTACCGGAGTACTGAGAGCACATGCGTGTATTCTCTAAGGAGGCGGTGGACAGACTGCTGGAACATCGTCCCTACGACCACGCTTTTGAGCTGGTCCCGGGCGCGCAGACCTTCCACTCGCGGCTCTACCCGTTGTCGCCCAGCGAGCAAGTCGAGCTCAACAAGTTCCTGCAGAAGAACCTGGCTAAAAGATACATTTACGAGTCAAAGTCCCTGATGTCCTCACCCTTCTTCTTTATCAAGAAGAAAGATGGCAGTCTACGACTGGTCCAAGACTACCGGCGGTTGAATGCCATCACGGTGAAGAATCGGTACCCACTCCTGCTTATTGCAGAACTCATGGACCAACTCAAGAATGCCAAGATCCACACGGCGCTCGACGTCCGCTGGGGCTACAACAACATCCGGATTAAGACCGGCGACGAATGGAAGGCCATATTCACGATCAACCGAGGGTTGTTTGAACCTACAGTTATGTTCTTCGGACTCACCGGCTCCCCCAGCACGTTCTCCGCGTTCATGAACGACATCTTCAAGGACCTTATCGTCGAAGGAAAGATCACCGTGTACCTGGATGACATACTCATCTTCAGCAGCAACCTGACCAAACATCGCAAGGTCGTGCACGAAGTCCTCCGACATTTGGAAGCAAACGACCTGTTTCTGAAACCGGAGAAGTGCAGATTTGAGCAGTCGCAGATCGAGTACCTGGGTATGATCTTCTCCGACGGACATGTGGGCATGGACCCCATCAAGGTCAAAGGGATTGCAGAGTGGCCGACTCCTCAGAGCACTTCAGATGTCCGGAAGTTCCGTGGCTTTGCCAACTTATACCAATAGTTCATCCACGTACACATGTGTTAGCAGAATAGTCAGCTACACGAGAGCACAATCTTGGACGTACTTTGTTGTTCACATGGAGGTCCTCGAAGAAACATTCCTTCTTGGTAGCAGGCACCTCAACCAAGCGCCCTGACACCAGGAGAGGAGCAACGAGTACATCACGCCCATGTCGTGTCATCACGCCACCCTTCGCAATGCATCATCACTCGACAATACCATCAGCACACGCGCTTGTCACAGTTTTCTCGTACCATGTGACCTGGGGGTCATGTGTACCAGGACAGACGCTCACCTTGACCGCGGACAACTTGTATTGGAAAGTGGAGGGGCCAGGATCGAACCCCGGACCTTGAGAGGGCTGGGAGCGCCCACCATCACTCACTGGCAGGTGACTGATGTGACAGCGGGAGCGCTTACTCATCGGAAGGGGTCTGGACTCGGCACAACTCAGGTATTAGTCGTAAGGTCACCATGAGGCAGGTCAGGGGGTAGGACATGAGGCAGAGGACTCTGACCAAACGATGGTCAACAGGTACCTGGTCTGTGCACCGTTGTATCAGTATATATAGTAGGGGGTCTGAGGCAGGGAACCTCAGACTTGATCTTCTTGTCGATCCCCCATCTCCTTTGTAGGTAGCTAGCAGCCCTATCTTCCTCACTGCCCCTTCTTAGTCTAAGGAATACATCTCTTCACATCTCTTGCTGTGTCACCTCTGGTTGCTTTGCTTCTCAGCACCAACCTCTGCATCAGTAAGCTTTGTCCTTGTTTGTTTTGGTGGCACAGCTTGTTGGCTGTGACATTAGATCAAGTCTCTTACCCATCCCCTCCATGGAGTGTCTCAACCACTTGCGGACCAAATCTCTTCTCCCAGGAGTTTTTTAAAATGTTTATCATTCCCCCCACTATCCTTCCATCCGACTCGGACCTACCGGAGTTTACCCATCATCATTTCAAGAGACACGGTCACCTCGACGTCCAGTCTCAGATTGACCACGCCCTTGCGGATGATACATCAGATCGTCTTCGTCATCGCCGTCAGTATCGGCATACCCCAATCGTCCCTCGTCACAAGGCCCTCCTACCATCTGCGCCCCCCAGTCAGCCGCTCAACAGACCGCTCGCTGCACGTCTCACCACACCCCCACCAGTTTTTGTCCCCTCAATCCCTACGGTCCCTCTTTAGTACCGTATAACTGCACCATCTCTTCCCTCCTTTGCACATCATGATCCCGTCGACCTCCTCGCTATCATCAGCTCAAAAGTCAACGCAGTCATCAAAAGACTGCAAGCCATCTTTGATCGCAAGGATCAGTTGCTCGACATCCCTCACGATCATCAGCTTGTCCTCCAGCGCATCAGCGACAGACTCAAGTGGATACTCAACAACATCACGGAGAACGGCACCTCGTAGACTCACAGTCAGCAACAGAACATCGATTGGTTCTGCAAGGAGTTTGGGAAAGTCAAGTTTAGTGGACTTGGACAAAACTTTGAGCGTGTTGTCAAAACTCTAGTCGAGTTAGAACATTTTGGGTACTTAGATTGGATCGTCGTTTAGTTTGTATCTCAGATATCTTTTACAATAGCTTCAGGCTCTCATTACGCCCCTCTGGCAGAGGATGACTTTAAGTCAGACGACCTGGGTCCAGTCACCCACCCGGCTCCATCACAGGCACACACCCGCCCGGCTTCACCCACTGCCACGCTTTAAGTGTACCTGGAAATTCAATGGATCTATGCCGGTGTTGAGTATGACTCGTTGGAAAATGCTATCTGTGCCTCCGCAGATAGCTTAGGCATCAACAACCAAGCTTACGTCGACTAGACTATCTCCATGACAAGGGACATCACACAGCGCAAAGTGGTCAATGTCTACAACGTCCTCGGCGGCGAGATATATGAACATCGGAACGACTTCCTCAATGAGTGCGACACCACCCACGCCACCTTCAAAGAGTTGGACGCGTCTATGACAGGCCTCCACACCAAGGCTGACACTGCTGGGAACCTTGCTCTCAAAGCTGTCGAAGAGAACAAACAGCTGAAGACGGAACTGGTCACTGTCAATGCGGATCTGGAGGTTCTCAACCGGAACAACACGGAGCTCGTCAAATGGTACAAGGAACTCGCAACCAAGTTTACACAGTTGGAGCAAGGCCTGTCAACCCGCACCATGCTTGGTATCAGTACCGCCCCGGCCCCTGTCGTATCACAGGCCTCGTGTATCAAGGCATCGGAACCACCCAAGTACAAGGGCAACAAAGGCTCGGACATCACTCTCGGACAATGGTTACAGAAGATGGGCCTTTAGTTCCGCGTCCAGAACATCACCGCGGACAATGACAAGATTATCCTGGCTCTCATGTACTTGGAAGGCGGCGCACACGACTACGTTGAGACAGCTTCAAACGGCGGAACCCTTGGATCCTGGACTGACTTCGTCAACCAACTTAAGGCAGGCTACCGTCAACTGGCTCCCGAGAAGACCGTGCAAACATCTCTCGAGGAGTGGTGCTCAAAAACGCACTCCACGGTTATTCAGTTTGCCGAGAACTTCTGCCGCTACGCCTCGAAGTCTGGTTATGCTGACGTAGAACTCATCCGGCGCATCGACAACCAGGTCAGCAAGAACTCGCAGATTCTTACGGTTATGACGGCAATGCGGCAAGTCAACCCGATGCTGATTCCGACGAAATGTGAACACTACCTGGACTGGGTACTCAAGCTGGAAATGGAAACTCGTGGAAATCAGGCCAAGTCGTCTTCGCAGCAGCACACGACTAGTCGCCCCCCATGGGACCCCAATGCCATGGATGTCGACGCAATGCGCAAGCCGGAGAAGCTCTTCAAGGAACAACTCGAATGGCTCAACAAGAAGCTCTGTTTCCGCTACGGCAAGCACAAGTTTACGACTGGCCAGAAGTGTCGCAACCCTCAGTACACGGGTTACTACGATCTCCCGGACATGAAGAAGCAACCGGCCGCTCCAACCAAGGTACGCACGCTGGACACGGCTGATGAGGACAAATGGGAGTACATCCGTCGGGCCCTCGAGGAGTTTGAAACTGCCAAGAGAAAAGGCAAAGGCAAGGCACCGGAAACTGAGACCGCCGCACGCATCGTCGAGGTCAAGGAATCTGAGGAGGATTTTCTGAAACGGGTACTTTGAAGACTGACCAAAGTATCCGACTCTGTAATCATAGCGTAGACCTAGAGGACTCTTTTGTTCCACGTTCAAATGTTATTTATCTCGCATCAGCACGTCGCCCGCGAAATTCGTTCGATCTCAAAGTTTCCCTCACTCAAGGTACGCATGAAGTTCAGTCAGAAGCTCTCCTCGATTCAGGAGCCTACTCTTGTTTTATCCACCACCGGTTTGTTCAAGAACACGGACTCACCCTACGACGCCTCTCTCGTGAAGTGCGAGTTTTCAATGCAGACGCCACCGAGAATAAGAAGGGGTTGATCACACACTACGTCCGTTGTTTACTCCGTATCAGAGATCACCTCGCCTGGCAGTCGTTCCTTGTCACAGATATTGGGCGGCAAGACATCATCATTGGCATGGTGTTTCTACGTGAACATAACCCT
>NW_006766895.1:15203-43135 GCF_000275845.1 Dichomitus squalens LYAD-421 SS1
ATCTCGCATCAGCACGTCGCCCGCGAAATTCGTTCGATCTCAAAGTTTCCCTCACTCAAGGTACGCATGAAGTTCAGTCAGAAGCTCTCCTCGATTCAGGAGCCTACTCTTGTTTTATCCACCACCGGTTTGTTCAAGAACACGGACTCACCCTACGACGCCTCTCTCGTGAAGTGCGAGTTTTCAATGCAGACGCCACCGAGAATAAGAAGGGGTTGATCACACACTACGTCCGTTGTTTACTCCGTATCAGAGATCACCTCGCCTGGCAGTCGTTCCTTGTCACAGATATTGGGCGGCAAGACATCATCATTGGCATGGTGTTTCTACGTGAACATAACCCTGAACTCGATTGGAATGCAGGGAACATTGAGTTCACACGCTGCCCCTCAACATGCACCCGGCACACAGTGCAGGATGAAGAACTACGGAGTTTGCAACTTCTCCAAGCGGAAGATGTTGCGCAAGATCAGTACGGTGACCTCGGCCCTGAATCCTGGGAGAGCGCCGATCAGTTTATTCATTGAGTGAACTTCTCAGATGACCCAAGCGCTCGTCAGATGTGAGCCAGGTTAGAAGAGAAAAAGGATACCAACCCTACAGCAAAAGGCGAGCAGGATCGCGAATACTGGTCAAACCATGTACCAGAACAATACCGGCAGTATAGCAACGTCTTTTCTAAGAAATCCTCGGAAAGAATGCCAACACGGAAGCCCTACGATCATGCAATCGAACTAGTCTCTGGAGCCTCACTCCTCAAGCCGGCCAAATTGTACCCGCTCAACCTCGACGAACGGAACTCGCTTGAAGCTTGGATCACGGAGCAAGAAGACAAAGGCTACATCCGCACGTCCAAGAGTCCTACTGCCGCCCCAGTCTTCTTTGTCCGTAAGAAAGATGGAAGTTTACGTTTGGTCCAGGACTATCGCGCACTGAACGCGGTCACGAAGAAGGACAAGTTTCCGATCCCCCGGATCTCAGACCTTGTGAATAGGCTTTTGCATGCATCGATCTTCACCTCGCTCGACCTAAGGTGGGGCTACAACAATGTTCGCATTCGTGAAGGAGACGAAGAGAAAGCCGCGGTTTATCACTCACAAGGGACTGTATGAACCAACAGTTATGACCTTCGGCCTATACAATGCACCCAGCTCGTTTCAAGCAATGATGAATGAGGTCCTAAAGGAAGAAATTGCGACCGGACATGTCGTGGTCTACATTGATGACATCCTCATCTTCACAGATGACCTCACTCTACATCGCCAACTGGTAGAACGGGTCCTGAAGAAGCTGCGCGACAACGACCTCTTCATTAAGCCTGAAAAGTGCAAGTTTGAGCAGCCCTCGGTTCACTTCCTCGGACTTGTCGTATCAAAGGACTCAATCTCCATGGACGAGTCTAAGGTGCAAGGTGTCAAGGAATGGCCTATTCCAACCAAAGTCAAACATGTTCAAGCCTTCCTCGGATTAGCCAACTTCTATCGGTGTTTCATTAAGGACTTTGCCAAGATTGCCCGACCGCTCACTAAGCTCACGTGCAAGGGCATTCAATGGCAATGGGGAGAGGAACAAGAACAGGCCTTTGAAGGACTCAAAACCGCATTTACGACAGCTCCAATTCTTCAGATCCCGAATGACACGGCTCCGTACAGGCTAGAGACAGACTCATCTGACTTCGCAACAGGGGCAGTTTTGGAACAACTTGGAGAGGACAAGCTATGGTACTGTCACAGCCAACGAGCTGTGCTACCAAACAAGGGTAAGCTTACTGGTGCAGAGGTTGGTGCTGAGAAGCGAAGCAACCAGAGGTGACACAGCACGGAGATGTGAAGAAGTATATTCCCTAGACTAGAAGGGGCAGTGAGGAGGTAAATTGATATCATCTCTCAACTTCCACCCTTAGTCGACAGACATGGCAATACCTTCACAGTGATCATAGTAGTAGTGGACCGTCTCTCAAAGCGCTCTCACTTCTTCGCAGCCGACGATCAATTCTCAGCGACAGAAGCAGCCAAACTCATCTACGAGCATATTCTGAAGCACCACGGTATCCCCCGACAGATTATCTCTGACCGAGGAACACAGTTTGCAAGTGCAGCGTTCAAGGAGTTTTGCAAGTTGCTAGGGATTCGATCGTCAATGTCCACAGCCTACCATCCACAAACAGACAGACGGACTGAACGAGTGAACCAATCTCTTGAGCAGTACCTTTGGATCTTCACGGAACATCGGCCAGACGATTGGGCATCCCTTCTATCCACTGCGGAGTTTGCATACAACAATGCACCACACGAGTTGACCGGCCTGTCACTATTCTTTATTGAGTATGGGTACAACCCAAAGGTGGCCCCCGACGTTTGTGAAGAACTTGCCTTCCCATCCCTTGAAGATGTATTCCACAACCGTGCAGAAGCAAGGGAACAAGCGCAGGCATTGCTCACCATGGCCGCGGAACGAATGAAGTGGTACTACGACCAGGGCCGTGTGGACCCTCCTTTCAAAGTCGGTGACAAAGTTTTGCTCAAGGGACGCGATCTCAAGATTCGTAACTCATTGGTCAAGCTCTCGGCCAAGAACTATGGGTCATACGGAATAACGGAAAAGATCGGACCTGTCGACTTCAGAGTCAAGCTTCCGCCGCAGAACAAGGTCCACCCCGTCTTCCACGCTTCAAAGCTCATCCCCTACCATGAAGACGAGATCGGCAACCGCAACCCCGGAGAAACCTGACCCGATTGAAGTCGAAGGCCACAACGAGTTTGAAGTCGAAAAGGTTCTAGACTCTCGAGTCAACCGTGGATACGTGCAATACTTCGTCAAATGGGCAGGCTATGATGTCTCTGAGGCGACTTGGGAGCCCGTACGGAATGTCAAATACGTGCAGGAGCTACTTGATGAGTTCTATGCCCTCCATCCAAACGCACCACAGCCAATCGCTCTCAACAATCCACGACTGGTCACCCGGGAGTTTCAATGCAACATTTGGTTCGAACGCTTCGCAGGAGCTCAGATCTTGAAGAGGGGGTAGTGTCACAGTTTTCTCGTGCCACGTGACCTGGGGGTCATGTGTACTGGGACAGACGCTCACCTTGACCGCGGACAACTCGTATTGGAAAGTGGAGGGGCCAGAATCGAACCCCAGACCTCATGATGCCCGGGGAGCCCCCATCCTCACTCACTGGCAGGTGACTGATGTGATAGCAGGAGCGCTTACTCATTGGAAGGGGTCCGGACTTGGCACAACTCAGGTATTAGTCGTAAGGTCACCATGAGGCAGGTCAGGGGGTAGGACATGAGGCAGAGAAATCTGACCAAACGATGGTCAACAGGTACCTGGTCTGTGCACCATTGTATCAGTATATATAGTAGGGGGTCTGAGGCAGGGAACCTCAGACTTGATCTTCTTGTCGATCCCCCATCTCCTTTGTAGGTAGCTAGCAGCCCTATCTTCCTCACTGCCCCTTCTTAGTCTAAGGAATACATCTCTTCACATCTCTTGCTGTGTCACCTCTGGTTGCTTTGCTTCTCAGCACCAACCCCTTCACCAGTAAGCTTTGTCTTTGTTTATCTGGTGGCACAGCTCGTCGGCTGTGACAGCTAATTCATACCGAATAGGTGTAATTCGCAAAGGTGGTTTTTACAGATGTATTGCTGTTCTTGTCAAGAATATGTGTGCAAAATTTGATAGAATTATGATATTTATTTTGAGCCAAATAAGCCTCAACAAATCTCAGCATGCTCTATGAGCATGAGCACAAGATTTGTCATTTTTAGGTACTAGGAAATGATTGGAATATTCCCATACTTGTGCACAAGAGTCTATTTATATAGAAGATTCTACAGCATTCAACATTATGGTGTATACAGGCCTCTGCTTAGAAAAATTAGTACCAACATCAGTTGGGAGTAAGAGTGGTTCAAGGCTATTTTGATTCCTATGTCATAAATGAAGCTAGAGACTTGACTTCTAAGTAGGTTAGTATCATTCTCCATACATGTACTCATAACAACAGGGTGCACAGTATCTATAAGGGGAACCAAAGAATGGCAAGAAAGTGATTTACTAGCTTTATAGAATGTGCTGGTCTAGTATTTTAGAACTAATTTCCCAAGAGAGAGGTGACCAAAAGCTAGCAACCACTTATGAAATAGAGTCTCCTCTATGGCAAGATATATATGCAAGAATATAGAGGTATTCCAATCATTCCTTAGTACTCAGGAATGGCAAATCTTGTGCTCATGCTCATAGAGCATGCTAAGATTTGTTGAGGCTATTTTGGCTCAAAATAGATATTATAATGCTATCCAATTGTGCACACATGTTCCTGACAATAACAGCAATATATACCTCAATTGTGGTCAAGCTCTGTCTACTTATACTGCCTATAGGATTAAGAGGAGGAGCGCACAACAGGTGCCCAATCACGGGTGTTCAAACACTTTCTGTCAGTATGAGTATAGACTTTAAAGCAATCTCAATTGACCAAAAAGATGTGCATCCTCACTGGCACAGATACTCTTACTTTTGAGTTCTGTCTACTATAACACATGCAGCTACTGTATTGTTGTGCTGTACTTGTTGAACTATGACCTACCATGTCTTATCTCACTAGTTTATCATTAATCTACTGCACAAGTTCTGTTAATGAATGCTCACAGCTCCAGAATGACAATAATGGTTATGCATCGAAGCATATATCAAAATACTCATATCACACCACAATGCATCCTCTGAATTCTAAACCCAGCTCCCTTAACTCCTCTTCGGCCGCCTCACGTTCATTCTGCTGCAACTTCTTGCGAGCTTCACTAGGAAACCAATCCTTCATAAAATTCAGAAGAGCCCAGTCAACATTTGCTACGGAACAGAGCATGTGCGGTCAGACTTGGCGATGAACGTATTAATGATAATCACTCACAGCGATCCGCAGACAGCACGGTTGGTGCACGGCACATGGGGCAGTGTTGCTCTCCTCGCTTCTGCAACTTCACCAGACACCTAAAGGAAGGAGTCATCGGCCATTGAAACTGGGTACCGTGCTTTGGTCGACGCACCTTACACAGAACAAGTGGCTACAACGAAGACGTATCGGCTTAAAAGCGAGGCTTGTGCATATGACGCACGAGTAGTCATCGATATGCGGAATGATAGGCAACAATGTTTCGGTCAGGGCCTGAACGAGAAGCAGCGAGAGGGAGAGAGAGCTAGCGCCCCGAGAGACCGGTCGCGAGAGGACGAGAGCGCGATCTCGAGCCTCTGGGACGATAATAAAGGGGGAAGCCAGGTCAGGAGCCAGGGGAAGAGCAGTGCGCTTTGCATGCTTCTTGAGGATCTTCCGCGTTGCCTCGGCAGTGACGTCCTGGAACTGAAGATCAAAGAGCGAGCGTGTTCAGATGTTGCTTTTCTGGGAGGAGCCCGAAGACAGACCTTTCTCAAGTTCAAGATGAACGTGTTGAGCTCCAAGAACGTACGCAGCGCGATTTTACTCCGCTTGAGTTTGAGCTTTAGGTCTCCCTCAGACAGACGTTCGTGCAATTGGGACGAGAACGCAAAGAATCTAGCAGCGGCATCGTCCGTGTCGCGTTCGCCCCGAAAACGCTCCTGGTGACCCTGAAAAATGTCTGCCTCGACGTACATGCGGAAGATCTCCCTCCAAGTCTCAAGATCAGACTTTGATTGGGTTACAAGAGTACCAGAAGAGACATTGATGGTCGCTGGGTCGGATGAGAACGGAGAATATGGGTGAAATGCGGAAGTGGAGGAAGATGGGTGCGACGCAGAAGAGATTTCGTGAGAGAGCGCTTGCAGAGTCGCTTCGAATTCGGCCTTCCTGGTGACTAGATACGCGGATAGAGACTCGAGAGCTTCAGAGAGCGTCCGGAAGAAAACAGTATCAGATACGAGCGGGATGATGAGCTCTTGGGGAACATTGCTAGGGAGCGGATTGGACGACGTGCTGAATGATATTGTAAAGAGCACTCACGAGAAACCTTTCGTCGTCAAGTGGTCGCCAATATCAGATGATGCCAGAGAGTCGGAGGGTACAGTGGATGAGGAGGAAGCGGCATATTGGTGACTAGGTAGTGGTGTTGGGCAGGATGTCGTGAAGCCCAGGGCCTGGGATAGGACGTCAGGCGGTAATATTGTCTCCTGGTTCCCATAGTTGTCGAGATAGAGGTGGAGGCGAGGTTCGACGTGGTCGACGACATCAGCAAGCTCGTAGATGACGCGAGGACTCGAGGAATGCAAAGGCGGCTCCGAAGATGCTTGGGGCGAAGGGAAGTCGGTGAGGGAACGCTCCCTTTGCTTTCCCTTATCGAGCCCTTGAGAAGGCGGTTGCTGTATGATCCCGTGCAGAAGGTCCGGGGAGAGCCCTATCATCGAGACCATATGAGTCCTGAGGCGGAGCTAACGGCAGATGGAAGACTCACCGAGCGAGGTAAGCTCTGCGACAATCTGGTTGATTATCTTCTTGAGCTGACGGTACTGGATGGCGCTCTCTCTGAGGTCTGGAGGAAGTGTGAGAAGTAGTTGAGTGTAAGTCTTGGAGAAGTGCATGGCGAAGGAAGGAAGCAGACAACGGCCTCGGAATCTGAGCCGCGAACGGCAGCCACAACGGGCGCTATGACATTCCCCTGCCGGCATCCCTCATTCGCACACACTGTGACACACAGACGCCTCTTGCAAGCTGTCTCCGCCGGTCAACCTGCTTTTCGCTCTCCATGTCGCTGCGAACGGCCTTGACCGCGACCGCCCGACTTCACCGCATGGCAAGGCAGGAGTGCCGACCAGATGTTTTCACGCGGAATGTCTCTTCACGCGTCCCTCTTGGCAAACCATCCGTCTCGGAATCAGAACATGCTCTCCCTTCTTCAGCTTCTTCTCCGCCCTCCATACTCAGGGCGACAGGCTCCTCTCTACCAGGCTCACTACCCCCGGAGGAAGAAGGACCAGGAGAACTGTCTGATCAAGAGTGGGAGATTCGTACAGGTATGTTGGGATGCAAGTTACCCCGCGGTCTGGAGTATCTGATGCTACCGCAGTGTACATTTTCCTGCAATGCCATATCCTCCCTGTAATGATCGGCTACATTTGTACCCATCGCATGTCACTCAACGCTGGTTGACACTACGACTGCTGTTCAACCATGCTGCTGTAGGACGTGCGATCTACATCCTTCAGCAGACTCTCCCTACTTTTTTCTCCACAGGCCTCATCTCATCAGTAGACACCTCCGGAGGGAACGAGAAAGGAGACAAGAGCGACGAGATATCCATTTACAGCCCCAACGTCAGGCTAGAGTACCGACCACCCGTACCTTTTCCACCCCCTTTTCCCAGGACGTTGCACGTCGAAGGTGAGCTGCTCCCTTGCTACTTCAACTGTAAGAGCAGCTTCACGGTCCGGAGCTAGGACTTCCCCTTTACATGGGCTCGTCGGTGTTCGTCAGACATACCCTGAGTGCACTATACACCGATCTTCGCGTGGAGCTTCAGCGGGTACGGGTGCACGGCCCTCGATCTTCGTCAGGCCCACCTCTAGACAGCAGCGCAAATCCGAACGCACCGGGAGACATACACCGATCGCAACAGAGCAAAACGCGCAGCAACCGCGAGAAGAGCCTTTTTGTAGGCCTTATGGTCCATGGCATCAATCGCGTTAGCAAAGCCGAAGGCGGTTGGCAAGTGTAAGTGTTCTGTCGTTGCCAACAATAATATCTCGACATGCTTAGTGTTCTATTGAAGGAACTCAACATATACGTTCTCTCCCATCACTGGCCTCATACATCTGCACGTTATTGACTCTATCCATCCTGCCCCACATCAAGCGTTCTTTAGTGCGCTTCAGGCTGCTCTGAGCAAAATCGGTCTCGGTAGTACGCGAGATGCAGGCGAAAGCGGAATGGCTAGAGCACAACCATTATCGCAACCGCAACCTTCACGCTCAGAGATATGACCTCTATAACCTGTTTAACTCGGCAATCCGACAGAGTGTACGCTCAAATGTCCCAGCTTACTTTATCTCGCGCATGCCCGCAGTATATATAATGTAGCCCACCACTCTA
This sequence comes from Dichomitus squalens LYAD-421 SS1, assembly GCF_000275845.1. Classification (NCBI taxonomy): domain Eukaryota; kingdom Fungi; phylum Basidiomycota; class Agaricomycetes; order Polyporales; family Polyporaceae; genus Dichomitus; species Dichomitus squalens. The sequence continues at coordinate 23,270 of NW_006766895.1, forward strand.
CTTCACAAATGACAGCACGCTTCGAATTGACACAGCAACAGGGGATAGAGACAATATCTATGATACAAAGGATAAGTGCTTTCTATGTTTAGTTGATGACGCCAGTCCAGGAGTCGATCAGGTCGACGACGCAGTAACCGTTGAGTGGGACATATTGTTCAGTGATCACCTTGATAGCTTCTTGCGCCACGAGTCCGCCCAGGAAAGCGGCCGTGTTGGGTAGGTCAGCTGTGGGTGCACGAGCGCTACGAAAGCACCGTTAAACACCGCCGAAGATATATCTTTGGGGAAGACATACATCTCGCCAACGGCAGCCTCGAGCTCTTCGGGTAGATCGACATCCTGACCAACGGTGGCTAGCACTTCGGCGTTCAGGGCGTCGATTGTGACTTCTGCGCTCACGGTCAGAAAGGAGCTACGGACATGGTCGCCAGCTTACCGGCGTTTCGGGACAGCAGGTTCGACAAGGCAGAGAGTGCGAGGTGTGTCGCAGTTTCGCGGGGCTGACTCGTCAAAGAATTGACTAGAAAGCATGTCAGCGGAAGGGCTAAGAGCTTGCAGGCATGGACTGGCTACTTACCAATCGCTTCGCGATCTCTGTCCAAAGCACCCCATTGCTTCCCTCGCAAGACACGGATGTGGTGCGCGTTCTTGACAAAGCTGTCGACCTCATCCGGATTGGTGGTCTTCGCGATCTCGGGGTACTTCGCGGCAAAAATTTCCTTGAACTTCGTCTGGGGTGGCGGACGGGTGGTTAATGAAGGTGAGCGATGCCCAGAGAGTGGCAGACGACGACCACCTTTTCTACTTCCGCGTGTGCGCGGTACAGGTTTTGCAGTCGCACGTAGTTCTTTGTATCAGACTTCATGTCGGGCAAAGTCGCGCTGATTGGCAAAGTGCCGGGTCCCGACGGGTCCGAAACAAAGGCAGAAAGAGATTGAAGCAATGCATGGAAGGTGGAGTTGTGTTGAGGCGATGTGGGTAGAGGAGGTAAGGAGAACAGTGCTTGTATATCTGAAGGGACCTGCCATGATCAACGATTGAGTTAGAAGGAACCAATGAAGAGGTCGTCTGAACGGACAGCGGGTTCGGACCAAACGCGCCACGCTTGCGCCTCGGCTTCTTCGAAGTTCTCTTCGTCGAGTTTGATCTTCATGGCCAGTATGCTGTTCTTGAACTCTTTCTTCTCTGCTGCAGTCTTAGGAAGGCTCCCATCATGCTACATGCCATGCTCCTTCAGTTTGGTGCTCGGTTGGTGATGGATATAGATCCACGTACGCTCTTCCACCACTCATCCAGGGCACGGACCAGGATGACAACCATTGGAATGTGAGAATGGTCAGTAGGGTCCATGTTCTGGAGATCAAGGCTACGAGCCCATTCGAGCAAAGCAGGGAAAGGGCGAGTAATGCGGAGCGAGGGGGCATTCTCCGAGTGCGATTGAGACACTAAACGAATGTGGAGTTCACGCGACACAATTCAGCTCACTTGACGATCGATCCACTCACCGCTGTGTTCGTGGTATTGAATGTGGAACTCGGCAAGGAAACCAGCAGACCGGACGGAGATGAGAGGAGGGCCGTTGGGATTGGCCCAGAGAAGAGTGGAGAGTGGAGCGAGGACGTCGTTATTCAAATTATGGGCGATGATGATGGAGAAGGATCGTAGCCAATCCTTTCCCTGGTCTGTGCTAAGAAGCTCCTTAACATCCTGTATGACGGCCTCTCCCTGGACGCTCTCGTTCAGTTCGCGGAGGAGGGGCACGGCCTCTTGGGCCCGAGGCTTGCCGATGCTCTGGCTAGCGTTGAGGAAGAAGTTGTTGCCAGCATCTGCTGGAGTTGTAAGGGTAGAGTCTAGAATCGAGAAGTGACCGATCCCTGGGAGAACGAGATTCTTGAGGATAGAAGTAGATGTAGCAGAGGAGGAAAGGACGAGGATGCGGGACGCCTCGAGGGCTGCTTGTCCCGAAGCAGCCCAGATACTGGGACGCGTATAAAGCGCTGTCTTACGTGTAGATGGAGTGAAAAGCAATACTCACCGAAGCTGGCGATCGTAACGACGCGTCTTTTGATCTGGCTGGCCAGGACTGTGAAGGAAATGAGCTGCGGCCGGGGAAGGGGACAAGGGACGGAAGGACCATACGCGATGGTAGCAGTAGCCTCTTCTATGTCTTGGGACTCAGAGGTAGACATTGTGTGAAACGGTCTGTTCTGTTCACTGGAATCGGGTGTGCGATCAATGAAGAACAAGTATTAGCGTTGTGGCGAGGAGAGACGAGTAAGTACTAAAAGTACTGTGCGTCGGGCCCGGGCCTGAATAAGTCGATCATCCGAGGTAATCGGCAGAAGACGCCCATAGATAAGATAAGATGTAGGAGGATCGGCTATCGGGGCGCAGAAATCGACCCCGCTCAGGACGCTGGACACAACCTCGAGTCTTCGAGTCACCGTCTGCGTCTTCCTCCTCGACGTCGACCATCTCCCCCTCCCTCCAATGCACGCCGTCAGCCGTGTGCCAAAGCTTTTGGGTCGGGCTGCCCTTCGAGCTCCAGCTTCCGCCGTTGCCCGTGTCCCTCCTGCCCATCTCCCCCGTCGTGCCAGCATCGTCCCCGTTCGCTCCCTCACATCCGCTTCCAACGCAGCGCAGACCGACAGGGTGTGTACATCTCACCGACACCTCCGTCGCTCCTGTCTCACCATACCTCTCAATCTCTCCAGGACACTATCACTCGCCTCCTCTATTCCATCGGTACCAAGCGTGAGGTCGAACGCTACCTTCGCATCTTCTCCTCCTCTGCAGATGCATCCCACCCCGCCAAGTTTGCCGTCATCAAAGTGGGCGGCGCCGTGCTTGACCAGGTCGAAGAGCTTGCCATCAACCTCAGCTTCCTCTACCGTGTCGGTCTTTACCCCGTCGTACTCCACGGCGCCGGTCCTCAACTAAACAGCATAATTGAGAGCGCAGGCGTCGTCCCGGACTACATCGACGGTATTCGTGTCACCGGTATGTGCTAAACGTCAGCATCGCGCGTCAAGTCTCTGACCCGCGTGCGCCGCTTCCCCCTAGACGCGAAAACTCTTCAAATTGCTCGCAAAGTCTTCCTTGACGAGAACCTCAAGCTCGTCGCTGCCCTCGAGAAGCTAGGCACTCGCGCCCGTCCCATCACATCCGGTGTCTTTACCGCCGACTACCTCGACAAGGACAAGTACGGTCTCGTCGGCAAGATCACAAAGGTTGACAAGCGCCCCATCGAAGCCTCCATTCGCGCCGGTGCTCTGCCCATCCTCACTAGTCTTGCCGAGTCCGACGCAGGCCAGATACTCAACGTTAACGCCGACATTGCTGCTGGCGAGCTCGCAAAGGAGCTCGAGCCGCTGAAGATCGTCTTCCTCAATGACAAGGGCGGTATGTTCCACGGTATCACCGGTGAGAAGCTCGATGTCATAAATTTGGACGAGGTTCGGCATTCAATGCTTGCCCACGTTTTCCGGCGTTCCTCCTGATCATCCCTCCCCTACAGGAGTACGACGAGCTCATGAAACAGCCATGGGTCAAATATGGCACCAAGCTCAAGCTCCGCGAGTTCAAGGAGCTCCTTGACCACCTGCCCCGCTCCTCTTCTGTCGCTGTTATCTCGGTCGATGCGCTTCAGCGCGAGCTGTTCACTGATAGCGGTGCTGGGACGCTCATCCGTCGAGGATACAAGCTGTTCCGCCACCAGAACCTTGATTCCGTTGGCGCCGATCGTCTCCGGCAAGTCATACATGACCGCGATCCCGATGTCCTTTCGGGCGAAGAGAGCGTCACTGGGGTGCTGAACGCACTCAAGGAGACACCGTACACCATCTATGGCGACGAGCCCCTAGATGTCGTCGCTGTCGTTGCCCACCCTGAGGATGAGGTTCCGATCCTTACGAAGCTCCTGGCTTCGCGCGCGGGTGTCATGAATGGCATTGTGGACAATGTCTTCAACGCAATCAAGAAGGACCACAGGAAACTCTTCTGGACCGCCCGTGCGGACGACGAGAACCGCGCATGGCACTTCGAACGCGCCGACGGCAGCTTCACCCGTGCCGGAAAGAGCTTGTTCTGGTACGGCATCCACGACGTGCGGGAGGTCGAGCAGATCGTGCGGAGCTTCGAGGAGAAGGGACGTATTCCGCGCACCTATCTTCCCGTCGGACCGTCTACGCCTCATCGCGCAGGCAGCACTCCGGGAGGTGTACGCTCCTTCTCCACCATGGCCCGACGCCGGGTGCCGGGCACCTCGCGCGGCTACGCTACCGCCGCCCCTTCCACCGAGGAAAAGCGCGTCGCGCTTATCGGAGCGCGCGGCTTCACTGGCCAAGCGCTGACCTCTCTGCTCTCCGCCCATCCTCACCTCAACCTCACCCACGTCTCCTCCCGCCAGCTCAAGGGCTTTCCTCTCACTGGGTACACGAAGTCGCAGGTGACGTACTCGGACCTCTCCGTCCAGGATGTCGAGCGGATGGAGAAGGACGGCGAGGTCGATGCTTGGATCATGGCTCTCCCGAACGGCGTCTGCAAGCCCTTGGTTGATGCGGTCGACCGGGGCGCGGCTGAGCGCAAGGACGGAAAGAGCGGTAGCGTCGTTGTGGACTTGAGCGCTGACTACCGGTTCGAGGACGGGTGGACGTACGGTCTTCCGGGTGAGGCAACTTCACGATAACTACTCGACACTCTAGTGCCTGTATTGATATACGTACCTCTTCCCAATCTATTCGTCTTTGTCTAGAACTCTACGGCCGTACCTCGATCCGCTCGTCCAAGCGCATCTCCAACCCGGGCTGCTACGCGACCTCAACACAGCTGCTCGTCGCCCCGCTGCTCAAATACCTCAAACCCGGCGCCTGGCCGACTGTCTTCGGGGTGTCCGGCTACAGCGGCGCAGGCACCGTAACAGGGCCCGCGGACGCCTCAGGACGGCCCACGACCGTCCCGAAAGTGACCGCAGAGAGCCTGCACGGCGGCATCCGCCCGTACGCGCTCACGGACCACATCCACGAGCGCGAGGCGGGGCGCCACCTCTCGACGCTCCTCCCCAGCGGCAGCGCGCTCAAGGTCGCGTTCGTCCCGACGGTCGCGCCGTGGTTCAGCGGGATCACGTCGGTGCTGTCGATGCCGCTGAGCGAGCGGGCGACGGCGCGGGACGTGCGCGCGCTGTACGAGGAGAAGTACGGCGGGGAGCGGCTGGTGACGATCAAGAGCGAGGTGCCGACGCTCGTCGACGTCGAGAACAAGCACGGGTGGACCGTGGGGGGCTTCCAAGTGCACAGCGAGGGCGATCGCGCGGTTGTCGTCGTACGTACTCTCTGTTTGCGGGGCGCATGCGTGCGATGCTGACGGTGGGGCTTGTAGGGCGGCTTGGATAATCTGCTGAAGGGCGCGGCTACGCAGTGCATCCAGGTACGTGGCTCGATGTCCCTATGTTCAATGGCGCCTCATACTGCACGTCTTACAGAACCTCAACCTCGCGCTGGGCTACGACGAGTACGCCGGCATACCCGTTGCTTGAGGGGGGTTTTGCTATAGGTTGGATTACCGATTTCTCACAACGTCTAGCTTCCACGTAGATGGCTCACGCGCCCAATGCAAAAAGTAGCCGAGTATCTATCTTAATCGATTCCGTTAAGACCGCACATATCTATCCATCGAATATGCGTCGGGCTAGCGATCTATCTCAGTGCTTACCTGAACACTCGTACAGGAAAGCTTGAGACAGCACCCAAGCAAATCGCTAGTATGCATTCTGACAGAAATTGAATTACGCAACTACCACCGACGCAGAGCCATATGCAAGGATATACGTATGCTGGGGGATTCGACATATAATACATAGCCAGAGACCATTACGTGCGCGAGAAAGCAAGACTACTAGCGTTCCAGGAATCGGCATCATCAGAGACATGCATTGTCCATAGCGCAGAGGAGGAGAGACAGCAGAGGCACAGAGCATACCGCAAGAGCACACGACATCAAGAACCGCTCTTCCACTTCACTCCGTCAGTCGTCAAACCACGCCCACAGATCCGCGCTCGAGTTCGCGTCCTTTGGCTCCTCGTCCGGCTCCGGCGCGGGCATGGGCCTGCGCGCAGACATCTCCAGCACCGGCGCGAGCCTCGGCCCCTGCACCGTCGCACTCGCGCGGACAGCGAGACGCGGCGGGTCAGGCACGGCAGGCGACAAGCACTCCGCACCACGAGCATGCGCACGGGCGGATATTCTCGCCCCATCAGCTGGCTGGGGCTGAGCTGCGGCCGGAGGCTTCTTGACGTTGGGGCCGATCGAGAGCTTGTACGGCTTCTTGACGTTGGCGGACGTCGCGGGCTGGCCGGGCAGGCGGCGCATGCCCAGCGGGGGCGGGTGCTGGGACGCGCGCGGACGGGCGGCCTGCGACTGCCCGGGGTGGACCTGGGAGGGCGGGGCGAACGGGCGGGAGAGGGAGGGCGTAGGGGCGAGCGGCTGCGTTGCGCGGGGGAGAGGCTCGGGCGGGGCTTTGGGCCTTTGCGGGACAGGGACTGGGGGAGGGCGGGGCGGGGGCATCGCTGCCGCCGAGGGGGACGGGACCTCGGGCGATGGCGGATGCGGCTCCGGCAGCATGTCGTCGTCGACGAGCGAGGTATCGGCAGTTGCGTCCCCCATGGCCATCGACGAGTCCTCGTCCAACGAGTCTGAGCGCGAGTGCAAGCCATGGTGGATGCTGAGGGGGGACACGGCGGCTGAGGACGAGGAGGAGGTCTGGGACTCGCGCTTGGGGTCGGATGGCGATGAGGCGTCGGCCGTGCTGGAACGCTTCTTGTGAGGTCTACAGGGCGGGGATGGCGTGCTGGAGGGGATGTCTGCTTCCCAATCTATATCCATTGGCTTCCGTAGAGATTCAAGGATGCCGAGGGACTCGGCGCGGGAGAGGTCACCGACGGGGGTAGTTGCACGCTCCTGCCTGGACGCGCGCGGCACATCTGACTCGGAGGCACGGGTCTGAAGACGGGAGGGCCTGTTGGAAGCTGACTTGGATGGGAGGATACCTTCAGCTGTGTGCTCGCGCCTAGGTGGGTGCCTAAGGAGCGGTGTGGACATGTCGTCGAGGATGGACAGGCTGCCTTGACGGCGTTCGTTGTTTGCCTTTTGCTTTGCGTTTTGTTGGAGCTTGCCTTTCATCCTGTCGATTGCGGACTGGAGGTCGTCCATGTGCTGAGGGATTGAGGGAGATTCTTCTGAACGGATGTCGAACCTCTTGGCCCTGGCGGGGTGGTCTGGGGGGAGGGGACGAGGATTGCGAGAGGGAGGGAGTTGATGGGCGGAGGGGCGAGTGACTGCATCAGGCAGGGGGTCGACTAGAACTGAGGTCAGGAAGAAGAGCGGGGAGAAGGGAGGGAAATAGACGAACGTGGAGGAAAGACGAGTTGTCGGGTGAGAAGGCGTTTCTCGGGATTTGAGGCCCAGTGGACGCGTGCTGAGGAGGGCGAGGGATTGGGGTCGGGGAGGGGGAATTGAGAGCTTGGGGGTTCAGCGTCGACGTCCATGGCCTGGCGAGTGTCGGCTTCTGTTCTGGCAGACGAGTACGTGAGGGCTGCGGCAGGGAGTGGCGGAGAGGACAACGCGAGACATGGGTGAGACGCAGAGGACGCGACCGGCGTCCTTGTCGTCTCGCACAGGGTCAAAGAGCGATAGTTGGCCACAGAGACAAAGACAGGGTGTAGGTGCAGATCAGGCACACGGACGCAGACACGGAAGCAGACGCAGACACAGACACAGACACAGACACACTCGAGCAGCCACCGCCAACAGACGCCCAAGACGCGTTCTGTCGCGTCGCGTCCCTCCCGGCCCGGCTTCCCGCAGATGGGACCCCTGGTCGCGTAGAATGCCATATCGGGCAGTCTACGACGCGTCCCCAGTCCGTCCCCGACTCCCGTTCAACTCCTCGACTCCGTTCCCCGACTCCGTTCCCCGACTCCGTTCCCCTACATTCCTCCCTCTCCTCCCAAGGGCCAGGGCATCCCATAATGCCCCCTCCAAGGCCCTCACACAGCGCAGAGGCCGCTCGAGCAGCCGCCGCACAAGCCGAATTCAACGAGAAGAAGTGGGTCTGGGTTCCCGACGACAAAGATGGCTACCTCGCAGGCTGGGTCGTCAGAGAGCAGGACGATGTCGGCGAAGTCGTCATGGCCTCAGGAGGAGAGGTAAACCCGTTCCCTGTCATATCCCATACCTCAGTTAGTTGACACTCTTGTTGCAAGATCCGCAAGGTTCCTCTCTACGCATTGTCCAAGATGAATCCCCCAAAGTTCGACAGAGTAGACGACATCGCTGACCTCACCTTCCTCAACGAGGCCAGCGTCGTACACAACCTCCGCCTCCGATATGGCTCCGGTGCCATCTACGTGAGCCCGTGTTCACAATCATCCATTACCCCGCTTCCTAACCCCTCCGTCTCTCCCAGACTTACTCCGGTCTCTTCTTGGTCGCCATCAATCCATATCAATCCCTACCCCTATATTCGGATGCCATTGTACACCAATACCGCGGCAAGCGTCTCGACGAGAACCCTCCCCACATCTTCGCAGTCGCAGAACGTGCTTGGGTCAATATGGGCGAGGAGCGCGAGAACCAGAGTATCCTCATCACGTACGCCCTCATTTTCTATCGTTGCATCATCTCCTCATTCCCCTCCCTAGTGGCGAATCTGGTGCAGGCAAGACGGAGAGCACCAAGAAGGTCATCCAGTACCTCGCCGCCATCGCCACCGACGCACACGCCCCCTCACTGACCCCCTCCCACTCCCAATCCCCCTCGCTCTCCAGCCCAACGTTCAACTCGGTCGTGCCCTCCGTCGGCCTCCCCCGCAGCAGCTCTCTCCGCAAGCACTCAAAGGCGACCTCCGTCAGTGGCTCCGGCTCCGGCTTTGCCGGCCTCACCTCGAAGGGCCGTCTCGGCCTCCTCGAGCGGCAGATCCTCCAGGCGAACCCCATCCTCGAAGCGTTCGGAAACGCCCAGACGCAGCGCAACAACAACTCGAGTCGGTTCGGAAAGTTCATCCGGATCAGCTTCTCCCCCGACGGCAGCATTGCCGGCGCCAACATCGACTGGTACCTGCTCGAGAAGAGTCGGGTCGTCGTGCGCAGCGAGGCGGAGCGCAGCTTCCATGTCTTCTATCAGCTCATGGAGGGCGGCGGCAGCCTGAAAGGTAAACAGAGGTAGTTTGCAGCGTCGCGTCGTGTACTGACGATAGCTCAGAGACCTTGCTGCTGGACGGCGACGTGGAGGACTACGAGTACCTGAACAAGAGCAGACGGGAGGTGGACGGCATCGACGACCAGGAGGAATGGAACCTGCTCAAGGTCTGTGCACTCCCGTACTCCACGCTGCACGCACCCTGACGTCCCGCGGCCCAGAACGCACTCGACACGGTCGGCTTCACCGCTGCGGAGCAGCTCGACCTCTTCCGCGTCGTCGCCGCTGTGCTGCACATCGGCAACATCGCCATCGCGGCGTCGCGCTCCGACGACGCGACCATGCCAGATCCGTCGCAGGCAGAGCGCGCCTGCCATCTCCTCGGGCTCCCCATGTCCGAATTCACGAAGGCCGTCTTGCGACCTCGTGTGCTCGCCGGCCGTGAATGGGTTACACAAGCGCGCACGCGCCAGCAGGCTCTCGAAGAGCTCGCGTCCCTCTGCAAGACGCTGTACGAGAAGTCGTTCGGGATGCTCGTCGACCGCATCAACCGCGCTCTCGACCGCCCGTCGTCCAAGTCTACGTTCATCGGTGTGCTCGATATCGCGGGTTTTGAGATTTTCGACGTCAACGGCTACGAGCAGCTGCTGATCAACTACACCAACGAGAAGCTCCAGCAGTTCTTCAACCACCATATGTTCGTTCTCGAGCAGGAGGAGTACGCGCGCGAGGGTATCGAGTGGGACTACGTCAACTTCGGCTTGGACCTGCAACCGACGATCGACCTCATTGAGTCCAGCGGTGCTACCATCGGTGTCCTCAGTCTCCTTGACGAGGAGTGTATCATGCCCAAGGCGACAGACCGCACGTTCACGAACAAGCTCCACGCGATCTGGGCTGCCGAGCCGCAGACGGGGGAGGAGCCGCATCCCGGCACGTTCAAGTACGAGCAGACGCGGTTCGAGCAGGGCTTCATCGTGCACCACTACGCGGGGCGGGTCGAGTACCGCACCGACGGCTGGCTGGAGAAGAACAAGGACCCGCTGAACGACAACCTGACGCGTGTGCTCGCCGCGTCCTCGGAGCGCTACGTCGCCTCCCTCTTCGCCGAGTACAGCGACATCCCCCTTCCCACGGGCACGAACGCGCTGCACGCGGCGACGATCGGGAAGAAGCGGGTGACGAAGAAGGGCGCGTTCCGCACGGTCGCGCAGCGGCACAAGGAGCAGCTCGCCGCGCTGATGACGCAGCTGCAGGGCACGCAGCCGCACTTCGTGCGGTGCATCGTGCCGAACACGCTGAAAAAGCCCGGGCGGGTCGACGTCCCGCTGGTGCTCGACCAGCTGCGGTGCAACGGGGTGCTGGAGGGCATCCGGATCGCGCGGCTCGGGTACCCGAACCGCCTACCGTTCGTCGAGTTCCGGCAGCGGTACGAGGTGCTCACCCCGGGCATCATTCCCCCAGGGTACATGGATGGCCGCAAGGCGTGCCTACGCATGGTCGACGCGCTCGAGCTGGACAAGTCCATCTTCCGCATCGGGACGTCGAAGATCTTCTTCAAGGCGGGCGTGTTGGCCGAGCTCGAGGAGCGCAGGGATGCGCTGCTCTTTGACGTCTTCTCGCGGCTGCAGGCCGTCGCGCGCAAGTTCACCGCGCGCAGGCAGATGAAGAAGATACTCAATCGCGCGGTCGCGATACGGACGATTCAGCGGAACGCGCGGATATACGGAGAACTGCGCGATTGGCCGTGGTGGAATCTCTACACCAAGGTGAGAAGGCTGATTTGGTGCACCGATTCAGGTTCTGATGGCGGTATCGTTCTAGGTTCGACCGCTCCTGGCCGCAACGCGGAATGACGACGAGCTCAGGCGGAAGGAGGCAGAGCTCATCCTCGCAAAGGAGCGTGCAGAGCGGGACCAGCGCGAGCGCGAGGCCCTCGAGAGTCTCAAGATGCGCCTGGAGGCCGAGAAGCGCAAAGTCGAGGAGGACCTCGAGGCCGAGCGCGCCCTCGGCCTCGACAAGGATGCGCTCCTCGAGCGCGCGAAGAACCACGAGGTCGAGCTCGAGGAGGAGATCATCGCCCTTCAGGCGGACCTCGACACCCTCGACTCGCAGCTCGACCGCGCGCTGAAGCTGCAGAAGGAGAGCGAGGAGAAGCACAAGACGCTCCAGGAGGCGTTCAACCAAGCCGCGGAGCACCTCGTGCGACTCGAGAGCGAGCAGAATGACTGGGTGGAGCGTGAGGAGAAGCTCAACAAGGACCTGGACGAGGCGCAGGAGGAGATCGACGTTCTCGCGGCGGAGAAGGAGGTGCTCGAGAAGCAGGCGGAGGAGCTGAAGAATCTGATAGCCCAACGCGAGGAGGATCTGGCTCGCGCCAAGGAGCGGATGGAGTCGACGATGACTGACCTCGACAGTAAGCTGTCTGCAGAGCAGCGCAACAAGTGGGCACTGCATCAAGCTTCTGATATATACACAAACTGACCGGACCTTGTCGACAGGGACGTCCTACGCGAGAAGACCGATGCGCTCGAGAAGGACGCCCGTCATCTAAAGGAACAGCTCGCCGAGATGGCGCGGACCGCTACCGAGTATTCCAACATGATCAAGAGCAAGGAGCAGCAAACGGACAAGCTCTCGGATGAGCTCGATAAGTTCAAGGCCGATCGCGACGCGCTCCTGCGCGAAATCACTGAACTCCAGGCGACCATCGACACGCTCACCGCCGAGCTCGACTCGGAGCGCAAGGACAAGCAGCGTAACGCGAGTGCCCAGATCAAACTTCAGGCTGAGCTCGACGAGCTACGCGCTCTCCTCGAGGCGAAGGTCACCGAGGAGACCCGTCGCAGTGAAGTCGAGAAGAGTAAGGAGGAGGAACTGGCGGACCTCCGTTTGCAGGTCTCCAAGCTTTCTGCAGACCTCACCGAGAGCCGTAGGGGTGCCGCGGAGACTCAGAACAAGCTGAAGGTTGAGCTCGAGACGGTCACTCGCGAGCACAAGAACATCCAGTCTAGCCACCAGTCGCTCTCTGATCGTGAGCAAGCCAGTCGCGCGCAGCTAAAGAAGACCGAGGCGGCGCTCGCTGAGGCGGAGAAATCCAAGCGCGCGCTCGAATCCGAGCTCCAGTCTGTCCGCTCTCGTGCGATCGACACTGACAATCAGCTCGCAGAGGTCCAAAAGGCTAAGGAGGTAGGCGGCTGCATACCCTTCTGCTGACATCGAGTCCTGACTTCTCACCTATCCATAGAGCCTCGAACGTCAGCTTGCCAGCACGCACTCCCGTTATGCAGACTTTGAGGACGCTGCCCTCCAACTTGAGCGCGATAAGGCCGCTCTTGACCGCCAGGTTGAGACCCTCAAAAAGCAACTGGAGGCAGAGACCGCCAAGCGGACGAAGCTCGAGGAGACCGCATCGAAACACAAGGCGGAGGCAAACAGGCTCAAGGACATCAACCTCAAGTTCGAGAAGGACATGAACCAGATCCTCAGAGACTTGAAGGCACGCGAGTGGGAAGTCAAGCAGCTCGAGGCGAAGCAGGATAAAACCATTGTCGAACACGTCCACGTCTTGGAGGAGGCAAAGCGCGTCACGGACCGCCAGCTGGCCGAGGCTCAGCTCGAGCTCCAGAAGCAAGCTGCCTACATCCGCTCCCTCGAGAAGGCGAAGACACGTCTGACGACCGAGGCGGAAGACTTGGCTCGTGAGAAAGCGAACGAGGAGGTCGCCATCCGTGCCAAGGAGAAGAAGGTTCGCGACCAGGAGGCGAAAGCTGCCCGTGCCCTTGCGGACTTTGAGAACGAACGTCGTGCTCGTGAAGCCGCCGAGGTGCACGTCAGGCGGTTACAGAACGAGCTGAAGGACGCGCAAGCGCAGGCGGCTGAAGCCGAGCGGCGCACGATGATGGTTCAGAAGGCCAAGGATAACCTCGAAATCGAGCTGACAAGGCTAGCTGATGAAACCGAAGGTCCTCACTCCGTCGCCAAGCTCCAGAGGCAGTACGAGTCACGTATCAGCCAGCTCGAGTCGCAACTGGAAGAATCAGAGCTGGCCAAGTCTACAGCTGCGAGGATCAAGGAGCACGTCGACCGTCAACACGCCGAGATTCGTAGACTCATCATGAGCAACGGCCCCAAGGATGACTCCTTCCGCACGCGACTTCTCCGTGAATTACAGCTCGCCGACGAAGAGATGGAACGTGAGCTCTCGCATCGATCCCAGACGCGGCATCTCACGGGTAGTCGCACTGGCGAACAAACCTTGGCGAATGTGACTCCAAGCAAGCCCCGCTCCAACGGCACGGTCCGATTCAAAGACGGCCCTCCTACGGAGATTCCTCGCACACCCGATCGGCAAGCTCAGGTCGACAAGCTTCGGCAACAGGTACAGGCTTTGGAGCTCCAGATGGCGGCGTCGACTCGCATTCGGCAGTACCTCGAAACTTCCTTGCGCGAGGTCACAGAGGAGCTTCAGAACAACGACGGCTCCAAGCAGTCTATTGAGAACACTCGTGCCCGCCTCGCGAAGGAGAATGCGCGTCTGGCCGAGTTGCTGGAAGAAGAGGCGGAGGCACGTCGTGCGGCTCAGGCTGCCCAGCTGGACGGCGTTCAAGCGATGTGGGATCGCTTCCAGAACACAATCGATCAGGAACGTGAAAGCTACACGCGTCTCGAAGAGTCGCGGAAGGCCTTGGTACGGGTGCCAGCTTGTCGGAATCTGAGTTGGCTAGCTGATAACAATGTCAACAGGTCGTCCAGCAACGCGCGGCTCAGATGGAGGTCGAGGACCAGCGTCGCCAGCTGCAAGAATTGACAGCCTCCAAGAAGCAGCTGCAAGGGGAGGTCAATGCCTTGAAGGAGCGTCTGGATGCCGAAATCCTTGCCAAGAATGACGAGATTGGTGGGTGATCCTCGTCCCTTCGACACACAGAATGTTCACCATGTCGTGACAGCCATCAAGCGCAGTCTTCAAGCCCGGTTGCAAGAGCTGGAGATCACCTCTTCCGCCACTGCAACAATCCATTCTGGTATTCAGATCCCACACCAATATTGAGACTCTGTCCTGACACTGACATCGTAACCATTGTCAGAACTCCAGGAAGCAATCGACGCATACAAGACGAAGACGGACGAGTACCTCAAGCGATACGAAGAAGCCGAGATCAATCGTGCCAAGGCTGCTCGCGCGGAGGCGTTCGGTTTGTCCGCACTTATTTCCACGAATGGGCAGTAGTGACACATATCTGCCTGTAGCTCGACGCGCGCTGGCTGACGCTGAGAAAGCCCACGCCGAGGCTGTTGCGGACCGCCAAGCGACTGAACAGCGATTGCAGACTGCCGAGCAACGCATTCAAGAACTTGAACACAAGCTTGAAGAAGAAGACCGCGAGTCGTCTGATCTTGCACTCTTGCGCCAGCGCCTTGCGGAAGAAATGGAGGACGAGCGTAAGCAGCACCAGCAAGACATAGCAGAACGAGACTTCGCTGCCGACCAAACCCGTAAGAAGTATCAAGGTACGTTTTCAACATGCAGTCGCTGCAGGCCACTTATTTATCGATAAAATCATAGCCGAACTTGCCCAACTGAGCGAAGGTCAGTGGTCTGAGGACAGCTTCCCACATTCTCCCTGGAGCGCTAATGTATCGTTGCAGAGTTGCAGTCGCAACGAGACACAATGAGTCGCCTACGTGAGGAGAGCCGTAAGCTTCGCTCCGAGTACGACGAGCTGCAATTGCGTTACGACGACGAGGTTTACAATGGTGGTTCATGGAAGAAGGACAAAGAGCGTCTCGAGACCAAGATCCAAGACGTCACGAAGGCGTACGATGCGTCTGTTGCTGCCCAAGCAGAGCAGCAGTCGCAAATCGTTTCCCTTCATTCTCAAGTCCGCGAGCTTCGCAGCGTACTGAACGACGCGGAAACCGATCGCGCGCTTCTACAGAAAGCCCGCCGAGCACTGCAAGCAGAGCTCGAGGCTATCAAGATGGACCACGTCGATACAAACAGGATGTCGTCGGATACGGAGGTGCAGCGGCTGCGTCTGGAGAAACAGGACCTTGAGCGTTCTCTCGAGGAACAGGGCGACCGCGTCTCGATGGCGTTTGAGCGGATGAAGAAGGCGGAATCGTACGCGAACGAGTGCCAGATTGAACTTGGAAAGATCAGAGTGGAGAATTCTGAACTTGATAAGATGAATGTGGGCGTTCTCACTTAGCTTTTTTGGACTATTGCTAACTAAATACAGGCCAACCTCGAGAAGCAGGTCAAGGATCTCAATCTTCGAATCGTCGATCTCGAGACCAGATCGCTGAACGCGCCTCGCCCTGCCACTGGCTCGAGACGGTTGGAATCCAGGATCGAGGAACTCACAAGCCAACTCACTCAGTCAACGAAGGACACTTCGCGAATCCATCGGACGACCGATAAGGCTCTGCATGACTCGGAACGTCAGCGTTCACGTCTGGAAGAAGAGGTGAAGAACTACGAGTCAAAAATCGTTTCCATGCGCCAAACAATGGATGAGCTCGTATGTCGACCCATATGACCCTCCGCTCCTGGCTGACAGCGTTCATTCATAGCAAACGTCAGAGAACAACCTACAACTCGCCAAGCGTCGTGCTGAGCGTGAGGCGGCAGATTTCAAACAGAAGTCTCTGAACCTCGAGCGCGAAGTAGAGCGCTTGCGGAGTCGTCTCGAACGTCCGTCCAGCACATTGCTTGGTTCGCCCGTCAGCTCTCCACGCAAGCTATGACCGCTCTTCCACTTCCATGATATACACTGACAACGAGTACGACCCTACTTACGAGAACACACGATGTGACGACGTCCTGACACTTTTCGTTTACTGCCGCATGTTGCACTACTAGCTCTCTCATCTGTATCTTATACTGGCCAATGGACGTTCCTCATTCTCAGGCAGCTGTGTTGATCTACCCTATATCACTCGCGATGCGCTTCGGGTTCTCTAATTCTAGCAACATTCACTCGAAGTTCGTTGGAATATTTCATGCATTCTCAACTTGGGCTGGTCTCGTGACCATGTGCAAGTACGACTCACCCCGCCGGACGATCTCATTGGGCGTGAGACACACAGTACTGTCGAATTCAGGCTATGTAAGGACCTCCAAGACCACCGCAAAGACCCAGCACCAGAGCTCACATCGTTAGTGTCTGTCAGCACACCCGGACACAGTGAGCGCTGGGACACCAGAGAATGGCCCCTCTCGGATGGCACAGGTACGACAAATGATTGAGGAACACAGGGAGAGGGGATGGGATGTCGCCTGGTGGGTATCAACTTTCTCAGGAGATGTGTCTCGCCTTCCTTAATCGAAGACAGGAGAAGTGACACGACGCCCTGGGATGCAGGGAGCTACCAGCCCGCCTTGAAAGAGGTCTTGGATGATTAGGCACTTGCTCTGCCCAGAGGGCCGCGCTCTTGTGCCAGGATGCGGACGCGTACGAATAATCATATCAGATTCGAAAGCCTGTGTCTGACTTGTCTGCTAGGGATATGACGCAATCTGAATCGCGAAAACTCTCAGTCTTGAGACGCTAGGTATCGACATCTCGCCGACCGCGATAGCGGCCGCTCAAGAGTGGGTCTATTCTGGTTCCGAGGATGGCAAGTCACCCTAGCCGATTTGATAGGCTTTCTGAGCAGATATTCAGCGGCCTCCGAAAAGTAGAGACTACAACGAGGTATGCAAACCTCTGGGATATCGGGCCAACATCCACGTTCGTTTCGAGGTAGCAGATTTCTTCGCATTGACGGGAGTCAAGTTTGACCTTGTCTATGATTACACGTGAGTGTCCTGCCCTTCGATACCGCAGTGGATCGATGAATATTCTCGCAGTTTTTTCGTTGCAATCCCTCCAGCACGACGGGGATATTGGGGGCGTCAAATGGCAGAAATAGTCAAGTCCGGCGGTATTCTCATTACGCTCATCTTTCCGATCGATGATGATGCCCAAACCGGACCACCTTATTATGTCCGCCCACAACATTACAACGAGGTTCTAGGAGAGGGCTGGGAAGCTTTGCTGGACAAGGAGCCGGAGCATACCTTGGAGTCTCATAAGGGAAGGGGAAGAATCGTGGTCAGAAGGAGACTGTAAATCTGTAACGGTGGCGTCACAGATGACGCACCGTCACAGAGAAGTACGGCAGTACCCGGCTTAGTCACCCGAGGTAACAGTGCTTAGTGGCTGTAACGGGCTGGGAAAGTGGGACGGGTAGTCCAACGGTTGTGCGTGGTGCAATTCCCGCACGTTCCATTTTCAGCTAGTCGTTACAAAATCCCTCATGCTCAAACAGGGGTCTCCAACTCGTTCAAACGCTATAAGAAATTGTATTCACAGCTACTACGATGAAACATCTCAGTCTGCAGACAAATACAAGTCCTCGGTTCTTGTGCGCTCCCATGTTGGTGCCACGACATGGCCATGAATATGTCTTAGACGTATGACAGGTTGACTCTGAACTCCTCACAACGGCTCAATGAACATCACATATGATCCAATTGAGACGTCCCCGAACTCTAGGTAGAGGCTCGAGTCTGCAGACCAAAAAGCGGATGTAGTACTCTAAATTACAGGAGTAAATGAGACCCGGGGACATAATCGTACCCCGTGGGAAACAGGTTTATAACCCGTTCCCTTTGGCCAGGAGTGTACGGGTGGCCGCAACACGAGTCAGTCGGTACACTGATAAGGCCTCTTGCACCATCCGTCATCGTTACTCCCACCTTCAAACCCCCCTTGCTGGCATGAGCCATGGCTCGCATTTGGTGCGCAACAGTATCTTGCTCAAACAAGTAGACAGATCATGTACATTACACCTATCATGAGATTCGGCCTCGTAGGGCAATTAACTGGATCCAGAGGGAGAGTAATTACAGAAGTAGACCGCCGAGAGGCAGTCGCACCGTTGATAGGCACTCACGCATAGTAAGAAATGGTGAAAGAGACTCTGGAAGATGTTGGGACAATGCATGCACCGGCATGTCTGAGCGCTGTGAAGATATAGGCTAGAAGCAGCGCACGGCGGATTATAGGTGCCCGCAAGTGCATAATGAAGTGAGCGCTACCTCTCACCTCCACATTCCATAGTTCCCAGCACGTCCACGCTAGATGAAGCAACACATGTTGTTGCCTGCCCCTCGTAACACCCGTCAAAGATTGGACTCCTGCATAGGGCTTTGCTAAGAGTTCCTCCTCGATGCGACTGGAAGGCCGATTTCTAGGATTTCTACTCTGGTCTCGTCGATTTTGTCCTGACTTCGCGAGATTATATCCGGATCTACTCTGCTGATAGCAGTCTAGAGATGGTACATGTCACTGAAACTAGGCTGTAATTTCATGACCACTGGCACTTAAATACCCTCCGGAGCACGGCTGGGGCAACATCATCCTCCCAGTTGAGGCCCCTTCTTTCGTTCCACCTGATAAGACTCACATTTCATAGGGCCATGTGTGAGAACTTCGACGAAGACTTCTCCTGGATGGTAAGTCTTCACAGGGTTCTGTATATGCGTAGGCACTGCATGCGTTCTAATGCGAGAGGAAAAAGGCTGTCGATATCAATCCCTAAGTACTTGATTGAACTGTCCAGTAATCAGCTGCAATTCAGTGCGAGATGGATGCACAACGAGCCGGGCATCTCCTTCGCTAGCGTGGGCTTGACAAACACCCAAAAGCGAGTCGACAAGCATGGAGAATGTCAGGAAACTTCGATGATTGTTCACTAGCTATACTCGACCCCCAGTGCTGTGCAGCGTCTGGAAAGAAATGTTCCAAGCTCTTGAAGGTGCATCTCGGTTAGCATTCTTCGGGTCTTAGACTGTAGTGAGTGGATCCATCATATTCAAACCTGCTTCCAGATGATAATCCGTTCATGAAGTTCGACCTAACCTAATCGAAACCTTGTGACCGGACATGGCCCAAGCGTGCTGCTCAATCCCTGCCTGGCCACAATCGCTGCATAACTTCTCATGTCGAAAGGCATCACTCACATCACATTCTACATACTAACGACCACAAGTAGATTCCAGGCTCTTGACGTTCAAAACTGTACGCCATCGCCGTCGAGTACAGTGGATCAGTAATTACCAGACTGAGATGGCGCGTCAGAGAGCGAATTTTGCGACTTTCTGAGCTGTCAGAATGCGGTGTACCTCATGAATGTTTCACTGACCGATATGGGTCCATGCCGATGCCTATGTAGAAGCTTTTCAGGATTCTCCCTACCTCATCTGGAAAAACAGCCTTTGCGAATTGACACTAATTATCACTATTCAGATAATCTCATCTATATTAGCAAGTGTTAGCAGAGATGACATCTACATTAGAGCTACTATTCAGACACACTTCTTCAGTAGTGCAACTAAGCACTAATTAGTATACTTGGTACTAGATATAACTACTCTTCACTATCACTTTTTCTATAGTGCCATGTAGTGCCAACATGATACTATTATAGCACTACTGCAAATGTGGTCCTCCAATTTTCGCTATTTTGCACTACTGTAGTACTATTTTGTGCTATTTTAGCACTACTCGTTTAGGGGAGACTCAAATAAGATGACAATCCTTTATTTATAGCTCATAGTTCTCAACTCAAGCATTACACACCTCTATAGCTGCAAAATCACCATGATAGCTGACTTATATA
>NW_006766895.1:43481-51806 GCF_000275845.1 Dichomitus squalens LYAD-421 SS1
AGCTCATAGTTCTCAACTCAAGCATTACACACCTCTATAGCTGCAAAATCACCATGATAGCTGACTTATATATGAGGGCACAACTCAACACAGAACTTGTTATCATGTATAGGATTAGGCTGTCAGCACAGCATTCATACCATGAAGCATACTCTATAGCACACTCCATATTATATACATAGTCCCAGACATTACACATATGCAAGCCTCAGCAGGTGAATCTCAAGTGAGGTGTCCCCACTTTGTCTAAGTCTAGCAGAAATAGATATATATAGTACTTGTGAAGAGGGTTTAAATAAGCTCTGGTGCAGTGGCATAGAGCACTATCTCGGAATAGGTGTCATGTGAAAGTGAGGTTGAGGATTCAAGACTGGCTGAGGACATTGTTGTTATATATTTTTTCCAGCACTTTGAATGCATCTGGGGCTTATAAACAGATGATTTTGAGGTCATAGAAAGCATCTCTACACCAGTCAGAAATCATAGACCCACTCTATCCACTACTATCAACGTCTACTGTAGCACTATTTCCATCTACTATAGTGCTACTTTGCACGAATTTGCATTAATAGTGCAAAATAGTGCAATTATTTTTGGGGACCTCTCGATTTTGCACTATTTTTCACTATCCAACTACTGTGTCTATTAAGAGCTAATTTGTACTAAATAGGTGTAATTTGCAAAGGTGGTTTTTACAGATGCTGCTCATCATATGAAATTGTGAACAGCGTAGGACACACGGACCTCAACTCTGTGGAGCATCCAGTTGGACCAACTGTCGATCAGCGACTCCATAACGAGTCGCAGTGCGTAATGCTCGGGAAATGCCTCGAATTTAGTCTGTTCTATCTGTGGTTCAATGGCTCATGTTTCGGGCATCAACTGAGAACATGCTTACTCTTCATGCTCTTCCTGAACTCGAGTGTTGATGGTGTTGTGCCAGATGATGCTGCCACTTCTCTTTACACAACCGTTTCAAAGCTTATTGTTGTATAGTAGTTGAACCTGTAGTAGTTGAACCTGGAGTGTTCGTGTTGAACAGGCGCTGGTTTACACAGCTTGCCTAACACAGCCGTCACAAGATATAGAACGGCACAGCCGGTTACTGCAATAACCGAGGCTGTACTACTCATGTGGTACACACACAGCTTCGCTGTGTACACACTGCTTCTCTGTGCAACTTTGCATCCTGGGAAGGTACTGTATAGTACTACGTAGCCACAGATGTACAGTAGTATATATAGGGGACCTCTGTACCCCCAATCTACAGTTCAGTTCACTCGAACATCTCCTCTCATCGCTCTCACAAGCCTCTTACAACCAACAACCCTTCTAGGTGAGTTGCAGGCTATCCGCTGTCGTTGCCACCCGTGGGAGAGGCTTTCGCCCCCCGGGTTCAACAGGTTATGAGCCCTGCTCGACGCTGCAGAATCTGCGCTGCTCGTTGCGTGCTGCGATCTGTAAGCTCACAGCTCACCTGGATCTTTTGCCATCGTTGTCAATGTGCAACCGTTGCTTGGATCTGGCGCAATCATACGCTGCCTGCCATGCATGCACTGTGGACTGTTGTGGCGCGCTTCGTCACTGCCTACAGTGCCACAGAGAGGTAACCTATGTCGGCATGATTTCTCTCTGCCTTGACTGCGTTCTTTGAAGGCGTATGGCTGACAAGTCTCCCTTCTGGAACCATACCTCTCTACATCATGTCTGGTGCTCTCTACAGCGCTGTCCCTACCGCCTTCGACGGCCGCAACTACCTCGAGTGGGCGCAGCCAATGAAGTCATACCTTAAGGCTCAAGGCCAGTGGGGTTCAGTTGTCAATACCCAGCCTGCCGACACCAAAGAAGCAAAGGCCTGGCTCGACGCCGACCTCAAGGCCCAAGGCAACATCAGCCTTCGCCTTGCCCCCAGCGTTAACAGTGCTGTGTCATCTCAGACGACTGCCAAGGGGATCTGGGACTACCTCGAGACCACTTACGGCAAGCCTGGCGTGCCGGCTGTCTATCAAGACTTCCGTGCTGCCCTTGCTCTCACCCTTCCAACGTCTCGAGACGAACAAGTTCATCGTTGCCGACCACGTCAAGGGCATGATGCTCATGGTGAAGCTCCCTTCCAACATGGATCCAACGATCCAGCTCTACATCACTGGCTTGAAGCCTGCAATGGGCAAGACTGCAATCAAGGCGATCACCCTTGCTGGGATCCACCAGCAGGTCGTACTCCATTGGGAGCAGCGTCAAGGCCGCCAGGGCCAACCGCGCGCAAGTGCGAACAAGGTCAGCGCTGTCAAGCGCAAGGGCCCCAACCCTTCCTTCCACCAGCAGCAGCAGCGCCCTCAGGGGCAGCAGCAGCAGCAACAGCAGCGCCCTCAAGGGCAGCAGCAACAAGGTCGCCCTCGTGGGCAATGTGGTGGACGCGGTCGTCGACAGCAGCAAGGTGCGCACCAGCATGCACACTTTGCCTTCATTGCTGACACTGTCACCACACCGACCATTACTCAGGGTCCGGACGCAGTGCTGGATCCACGCGCCCTCCTGCGCAAGCCGGTCTGCGTGGCCACGGGCAACAACAAGTACCCGTCGCTCACTCGTGCCATATTCCTCGCGGAGGAGCTCAATATTCTGGCAACCTCCGAGCGCATTTGGACATTAGAGAACCTCGTGCGGCAGCTGCCCACTTCAACAGGTTCCTCGACAACCTCCTCCAAAACATTGCATGAGACAGAAACCGTCTCCTCGGACGTCCCCTGCATGTCCATCAGCCTGTCCAGCCCAGACACCAGCCGCGAACCATCTCCAATCAGGAGTGGAACCACTGCATTAAGGCTTGGAGGTACGAAGGCACCAAGTCCTCTGACAACGGATGGGGAAGACCCCCTGTCCTCGGACGAGGAAGAGCCGGTGCCGCTGCCCAAGCGCAAGCGCACGCTCAAGGAGCGGCTCGCTCCAACACTCAGGGAGCGTCTGGATGAACCCATGGACGAGGCGGACGACACCGTGTCCCTCGGCCTAACTGATGCTGAGGAAGAGATCAACAATTTCTTCGAAAGGACCTGGTATGTTTGCCATCCTTTGACCTCTAACGAGTCGTATGCTGACTGCCTGCACTCTGCAGTGACTAGTGTCGCAAGTTCTTCTCGTAAAATAGATGGTCTGCGTGACGATGTACCTGTAGCTATGCCCTTACGATTAGCTACAGAAGATAATATATGTCTTCACCACTCTTCTTATGCTGAGTGTGTGCGCTGTAAAGGAAAAGGCAGAACATTGACTGAGTACAATGGTCCCAACCTAGTATGGATGATCGACTCAGGTGCTTCAATGCACTTTACATTCTGTCTTGACGACTATGTCGACTTTCATTACTATGGTACACCTCAACCGTTACACACGGCAGATGGTGTTACTACTATGATTGGCAAAGGAACAGTCATCATACCTACTGAGCTTAGAACTACCTTAAAGCTGATGAACATCGCTATGGTACCCAACCTCACGTATAAGCTTATATCCTTAGGAGCATTGCTTGAGGATGGATTAGAAGCACGTGCAAGCACTGCTGAGATCTCTTTCTATCAAAATGATAAGATTATAGTCGCGTTTAAACCGCGCTTTGAGAATGACACTATATACGTCACTCATACGCAGCCTAAGTCGGCGCAATATGCTGTCGCAGCTAGTACTGCTGTTGACTATCAAACTCTTCACCGTTGTTTCGCGCACCCTTCGCGCGATGTGCTGAAACATGCACGGAAACACACAGAAAAGTGCCCACATGTTGAGTTCCCTCTACAAGACTCAATCTGTCGAGGATGTGCTGAAGGCAAGATGCCATCGCAACCTCATCCGCTTGACATTCATCGAGTGACACGTCCTTTCGAGCTAATCCATTCGGATCTCGAGGATTTTCCTGTTCCTTCATACCACAAGTACAAGCACGAGATACTGTACTTTGACGACTACACGTCGCATGTATGGACTGTCGGACTTCGTACGAAGGACACTGCACTTCAAGTTACACGGCAATGGCTCGCATACGTTGAGATCCAGTTCAATGCCAAGGTGCAGAAGTGGAGATCTGATTCGGCAGGCGAGCTAAAATTTACCGCCTTTATGAATATGCTTAAGGATCGTGGGATTGAGAGAATACCCTCTGCTCCACACATCCATCAGCAGAATGGACGTGCTGAACGAATCATTCGCACAATCATGGAAAAGGGGGAGGCAATGCGTCACGACGCTTGCATACCACAATCGTGGTGGGAATTCTCAATCGAGCATGCAGCGCATGTCTACAACAGAACTTCGATGTGACGGCTCAACTGGCGCACTCCATATGAAGTTCTGCATGGTTCTAAACCAGACATTAGCCATCTACGTGTCTTCGGATGCGGTGCCTATGTCTTCTTACCACGCGAAGTTCGCAAGAACAAACTATCGCCCAAGTCGGAGCTGATGGTCTATCTCGGTGTTGGTGATGGCAATCACAACCATAAGTTCATGTGTTTGCCCAATAATGTCATCTTTATGGCCGCTCAAGTGCTGTTTGATGAACATATGTTTCCTAAGTGTCCTGGACACGGAACAAAATGACAAAAGCAGCCTTCTGCGCCTGAAGAGGAAAAAAATGGAAAACCTGCGAACCAGGCACCCACTTCTTCTTTTCTCCCTGATGACGATGAGGAACCACATTTTCCGCTCCCAAAACCTTCTTCAAAGGACAAGGGCAAAGGTCGAGACGTCGCACCTAATGCACCGCTGGCAAATCCTCCTGTACCGCAGCTATTGCGCGGACAACAGCCTGTGCCAGTGCAACGCCCAGTGTCGCCGCCACCTCCACTGGTCAGATCTCGTGCGCCTTCACCGCGCCGATCTGGGAGAGAGCAGGGAGTACCAACTCACAAGGGCAATGTCTATGGTGAATCACAGCACCCCACAGACATCTTTAAGGAGATAGAAAAACAAACATCGTGGAGGAACTTGGTGGAACAGCGCGGAGAATTGAGTCGCTCTCGACCTGCGTCAGTTCCAAGTCCTCAGAATGAGTCACAGGTTCCCGGACCTAGCTCTTCCAAATCTAATCCACGATCACAACCGCATTCGCGCGATGAAATTGTTTTACCTCCACCCTCGAAATGAACCACGACTAGGGAACAAACCCCTATTATCTTATCTGGTAGCAGCGACACCAAGGCTGAGAAATCTCCTCAACCTGCAGAGGGATCTCCAGAACCTTGCTCAGGCGCTCCCAATGATGATGGTTTAGCGCAACCTCCAGATGAAGAATCTGATGAGGATGACGATGACAAATCTGATAATGATGATGACTCAGAAGAATCTGACAATGATGAGGATGAGGAGGAAAATCAGTCAGATAAAGTCGCTAATGCGCTTTGTGGCTCAACTCAGGTTGAGACGGCAGACCTACGCCGGGAAGGGGGAGCATCCCTCATTCAAAAGCTAATCGCAAAGGCGATTCCACCAATTGAGGGGGAGAAAGTTCCGCCACGTAATGTGCGTGAATGGACTTTCCGTGACATTGCCAGTCTACCTACGACTGAGCAAAAGGAGTGAATTACCGCATGCAATGAAGAACTAGAGGCTCTTCGTGCACGCGATGTCTATGACCTGGTCGACTGACTAAAAGGTCGCAAGGTCGTGAAAAATCGCTGGGTATTTGACGTCAAATCTGACGGACGAAAGAAAGCTAGACTTGTTGCGAAGGGCTTTTCCCAAGTTGAAGGTGAAGACTTCGACAAGATCTTCTCCCCAGTTGTGCGTTTTGAGACAGTTCGTCTCATTATTGCCCTAGCCGCGCTCGAGGACTGGCATATCTCTGGTCTCGATGTGCGAAGTGCCTATCTCTATAGCAAACTAGATGAAGAGATCTATATGGAACAGCTGGAGGGCTTCTGCAAATCTGGCACGGAGCATAAAGTCTTTAGACTTAAACGTGCTCTCTATGGATTGAAACAGGCAGGACTAGCATGGTGGCGAACACTGTCTGAATCCATGCAGTTGATGGGTTTCAAACGACTCAGCAACGATGCAGGTCTGTACATCTACAAGCGCCAATCCGATGGGCAGCTAGTAGTTGTTATCGTCTATGTAGATGACACTCTCTTTTGCGGGAGAGACAAGAAGCTTGTAGCTCAGCTTAAAGCTCACTTCATGTGCAAGTGGGAATGCCGCGATCTCGGCAACGTGAAGGAATTTCTGCATATGCGAATGGTGCGCAAAGGCCGCAGTATCCACTTAGATCAATGCGCCTATTTGGAGAAAGTACTGGAACGCTGCAACATGTCAAATGCGCGACCAGCTCCAACACCACTTCCTGCGGGTTACATACCTGCACCCAACAAAGGACAAGCAACACCGGAACTTCATTCACAGTTTCAAACGGTTATTGGATCCTTGCTCTACTTGATGCTTGGTACCAGACCGGATCTGGCATTCGCCGTGACCAAACTAGCACAGTTTGCGTCTAACCCATCTGAAGAACACCTTAATCGTGCACTCTATATCTGCCGATATCTAGTCGGGACGAAGGATCACTCCCTAGTCTATGACAGTGCTTCACAGTCAGGCCTCGTCGCTGGTACTGATTCATATTGGGCCTCTGATCCCAACTCTCGTCGGTCACAGACCGGTTTCTTCTTGAAACTAGCAAACGGGATCTTCTCATGGCAATCACGAGCACAGAAGACCATTGCTCTTTCTTCTACAGAAGCTGAGTACATGGCAATGAGCGATTGCAGTCGCCAAGTGGTCTGGGTTCGCAATCTACTTGCTGAACTTGACTACCATGTCGATCACATGCCTCTATCCGGAGACAATCAAGGATAGATCTTCATTGCATCGAATCCTGTGACGGAGTCAAGGTCAAAGCACATTGACATCCGATATCACTATATCCATGAGGTACATGATAATGGAATCGTTGATGTCTTCTATATAGACGGAAATGACAATCCTGCGGACATCTTTACCAAGAACCTTGGTGTGGTGAAGTTCTTGAAATTTCGCTCACAACTTGGTCTTTGCTTCCCAAAGTCCAGAGCTGCTTAAAGCGCCTGCTACGCTTGCGTAACCATTTGGATACTTAGCGAGGGGGAGTGTTGAACAGGCGCTGGTTTACACAGCTTGCCTAACACAGCCATCACAAGATATAGAACTGCACAGCCGGTTACTGCAATAACCGAGGCTGTACTACTCATGTGGTACACACACAGCTTCGCTGTGTACACACTGCTTCTCTGTGCAACTTTGCATCCTGGGAAGGTACTGTATAGTACTACGTAGCCACAGATGTACAGTAGTATATATAGGGGACCTCTGTACCCCCAATCTACAGTTCAGTTCACTCGAACATCTCCTCTCATCGCTCTCACAAGCCTCTTACAACCAACAACCCTTCTAGGTGAGTTGCAGGCTATCCGCTGTCGTTGCCACCCATGGGAGAGGCTTTTGCCCCCCGGGTTCAACAGTTCGAGGCTACCATCACCTCGATCGCCTTATGGAGCAGCATTTCCGGGATTCTCGTACTATTGTCAGCGGTCATTGGTACAGTCTTTAACCGGTCCTTCAGACGCGTTTTTAAAAATTTTCAAATTGTTGTCCTGCGCAAGAAGAGAGGGAAAATCGGACATCTTTGGATGTTTTCAGCGTGTATATAGTGTAACATGAGAGTGTTTCTATACCTATTGCCTTTGTACAAGACGGGATCGGAATGTTTTATGTCGGGGAATGTTATCAATGGCTCCTCAGTCCTTCGGACAGTCACAGTCACATACAGATATACCTAATCGGGATGATCACAATCTAATCGCGCCTAGTCATCGTAATCAACGTCCATCTCGCTTTCATCCTCCTGCTCCTCTCCGTCGCTGCCATCCTCGTCTGTCGCGGCGACTAGGCGCGTGGACTCGGGTCGACGTTCGGCGACGACCCCGTAGGCGAGCGGCGAGGAGCCGAAAGGGGAGAAGAGAGGGTAAGAGGGATAAACGTATCAGAAAACTCGACGGGGCAGAGCGGCGGTCGGCACGAAGGCACAAGACCGACGAAAGCTAGTCTTCACGCAACCAGCGACAGACTAGTCCCAATGACCAAGTTATACATTAGCAATCGGAGGGAGATACAACGCTATGGTCACTCACCTAGTCCCAATGACCAAGAGGTCGAGATGGGGACTAGGGAGTGCCTAAGGGGGTCCTTATATACTAGAAGGGCTGCTTAGCAACCAAAGACAAGGCGCGAGAGCGAGGCAGTGAAGATGACAAAGGGAGAACAAAGGGCGGGAAGGAAAAGGCAAAGGCATGGTGATCA
>NW_006766895.1:57265-60436 GCF_000275845.1 Dichomitus squalens LYAD-421 SS1
AGAACAAAGGGCGGGAAGGAAAAGGCAAAGGCATGGTGATCACGGGAACGTAGCATGCGGGTGTGGGAACGTATCTGCAGTGTCCAAACTGGGATGGGCTAAGAAAGGAAATGGTCCGAAAATGGAAGGTGGGCGTCAAGGGGAGGGGAATGGGCGGCAAAAAGGGGCGTCTGTCCAACGTCCGTGACATCGTCTGCCCGCTGTGCCGCCCTCTTCTTTGGCTGTCCCGGCTTCTTCTCAACTGCTCCTAGTGTTGGCTTTTGCCATCCAATCCTCCTCCGCTCTGTCTTGGCTAGCTGTCGCTCATCCTCCCACTCCTCCAAGGCCTGGCGATACTGCTCCTTCTGTGCCTTGACCCGCTCATCTCGTGCCTTGCATGCCTCCTTCCACCTCTCTAGTGCCTTCGTATGATGCTCCTTCTCCAACTTACGCTCCTCTTTCTCCTCTGCCTTCCGCTTCTGTGCTTGCTCGTGCTTGAAAACTTCATCAATGAATCCGTCCTCGTTGAGTAGACGCGGTAAGCCATCTCCGACCAGCTTCCCCCCCGGCTTCTTTCCCGCCTTCTTCTGTTTCCGGCCCTGCATCTGTTGGTGGACCTCGTCGAGGTAACCTCCCTGCAAGACTACAGCGACCTGCAAGTTGATCACAGACTGCTTCCGCACCTGGTCCCAGGCCTCGCTCTCACGTAGCACCTCCTGGTACATGGACTCAAGAACGCTGGTTGGCTCTCAGTTTAACAGGTGAGTGTACTGCCTCTTTATGGGGGATATTGGGGTGTAGAGGTATCTCGGAGGAGTAGTGTGGACTGGGATAGGTGATGGGGAGACAAGATAGGCAGCGGAAGTTCCGGTGAGTGCTTCAACCATTGTCTGAGAGCGTGACGGGGTACGAGGGGGCTTAGAGGCTAGAACAGGGAGATTGATAGTTTTTGAGGAGGATGCACGGGCAGCGACCACGTCAGAGAGTAGTCTGGCCACCGCTCAGACAGGGCTTGTTTGGGGAGGGAATGGCAGGCTGCCGCAGACAGAGGACTCGAGACTGGGGGTCATAGCCTGCAGCGTGATCACATCGTGGTTCAATGGGACAACCCCTGTCTTCTTGAACGTGGTGTTGATGTTTGCTACGGTGAGGGCTTCGACATGTGCTGTAGCGTAGACTTCGAGGAAATTTGTTTTATTGACAACTCCGATTGTCCTCTCGTAATTGTCGCGTGCCTTCGTCCAAGAGCGCTTCAAGACTCCGAAGATGACGATGTCAAGGCCCTGATAGACATGTGTCGAGTGGGAGGGGTAACAGAGGACAAGTATGTTGTTCTTTTGGGCGTAATCAAGGAACCCAAAGGTGTAGTGTGATGCATGACCATCTACGAGGAGGAGGCGACGTCTCCCTGCAGCTTTCTCCTTCATGTGCTTGTTGAAGTTTTTGATCCACTCAATCCTGATCTCGCCATCTACATAGCCCTTTGGCAAATGACCAAGGCTTTGCTGTGTTAGCATGGCGTAGAAAAATTATAGTTATCTCACTTACACGGCCTTGAGCGGGTTGTTCTACTTCCACTTCGTGTGAAAGGCCTGTCCCTTGAAGATTACGGCAGGTGGAATCGAGGTACCATCGGCGCAGATCGTAACAATGACAGTGATGTTCTCTCACTCACCACTGCATTGTTGGTACTGGACCTTCTGTCCAGCAGGTCCGAGTACTCTCTCCTTCAAGCCGACACCCTCCTGGATCCCAGTCTCGTCCACACCGTAGATACAGTCTGGGCTGATCTCCTCCTCACCCTCCTCGCCCTTGATCGTCTTTTCAAGGAGATCAAATGTGGGGATTGACTGCACGTGCGTGGGAGCTATCGAGAGAATGGGACCAGTACAGCTTCAGTTCCTCTAAATGGTGCTCAACGAACCACGTTGTCCATTCCTGACCCACGCCATCTTCAGGGAAGCCTGGTGCTTCTCGTGCCCAACATATCCGGTTGACATGCTCCCGCAAACGTCAGTGATTGAGCGGGAACCCTCGGAGCACAGCATTGATAGCGAAGTCGATGACTTCCTCCTCCTCATCCGCCTGTAGCCACCTCTTCTCCGCGTTGAAGTCTCGGATGCTGGGCTTGCCACTGGCTCGATCGGAGACAGTGCTTTTTGGCAGCTTAATGGATGTTCCGGTCTTCTCGTAGCACTCCTTCTCCACTTCCTTGCAGATTGCTCTCACGCCCTTCGGCTTCTTCTTCCCAGACTGCTGCTCTTCTGTGTACCAGTTGGCTGCGATGGTGACCCATTCTTCATGAAATTCGGCATTGATCTGAGCCTTCCTTGTCTTGGATAGTGCGCGACGACTGGGCATGGTGGATGGTGAAGTAGGGCAACGATATCTGATTAATTGGTCTACGCTGCTAGAGCGCTTGTCCAGTCTTAGCGGACGTTCAGTACGGCCAAACCAGATTTAGAAGGTGTGACTGAGCGCTTAATTTGGCAAATGTCTCCTCGAGTCACTCATAAGATCGCGACATCAGTGAGCACATTTTGAGCCCGATAAGCATATAAATTCCAGCGGTGTCATTTGAGGATACCACTTGACATACCTTGTCAATATGGAGAGACGGCAGCAACGACTTCGCTTATGAAAGCCAAAACAACCCAAAAATGGCAGATCTCAGGTGAAGATGACAACTTATATTATTGTGCAGACAACGGGGAGACACGAAAATCAAGATCTAGTGTATTATATGCTGTAGGATGACATTGAGATACATGGAATTGAAGAGGAAGTCAAGGGGAGCACAGGATTGAGGGAGCGTCCGAGGGACCCATGGGTGTCCGAAGGACCAGTTAAAGACTGTATGTTTGGCCTATAAGGGAGACCAGCTACAGTCATACACGGGTCCTCGGGACAGTCAAATGTTGTCGCTCATCCCAAACCATCCCCTACCTGTGCAGCCCATATCGGACGATGCCATCATGTATGGTACACAACAAGGCATTGCATGCGTAAGTTTCATGATAATCCAACTATGTGTGAGAGGGATTGGGGACAATCATCCCAAATTTCTCTAATTGCACGTCCCTCGGTCCTCGGGACAGCGCTTAATTCCCTCGTATGGAACGAAATTGCTGTTGCCGAGGATAGCCGGACCCGGATATGGTATGTGGACATCTAAACACCCGATTGCTTGAG
>NW_006766895.1:60746-68711 GCF_000275845.1 Dichomitus squalens LYAD-421 SS1
TTGAGGGAGCGTCCGAGGGACCAGTGGGTGTCCGAAGGACCAGTTAAAGACTGTATGTTTGGCCTATAAGGGAGACCAGCTACAGTCATACACGGGTCCTCGGGACAGTCAAATGTTGTCGCTCATCCCAAACCATCCCCTACCTGTGCAGCCCATATCGGACGATGCCATCATGTATGGTACACAACAAGGCATTGCATGCGTAAGTTTCATGATAATCCAACTATGTGTGAGAGGGATTGGGGACAATCATCCCAAATTTCTCTAATTGCACGTCCCTCGGTCCTCGGGACAGCGCTTAATTCCCTCGTATGGAACGAAATTGCTGTTGCCGAGGATAGCCGGACCCGGATATGGTATGTGGACATCTAAACACCCGATTGCTTGAGCCAAAGAACTACCCTTCCACACTGTGTCGATGACTATCAGGGCTCAGTGTCAAAATCGAACCATATAAAGTCGCTGAGAGAAGGAGATATATGTCGCCTTGTTGTACACCAGAAATGGGGCACGCCCATGGGCACGGTGAGTATAGATTCGGGCGGGAACCAGTCCCAGATTTGGTTTTTGTGTAAATCTTGTACAGAAACTGGGCTGGTGACTTCACTTCTGGGTCGCCTCTGATGAAATTTGAGGAGAGGTGAGCTGTAAGATGTCTATGTAGATATATACAAAAACCTGAGGCAGTAGGATAGAGGGAGGGTCAGAAAACGCGCAGTGTCCCGAGGACCCGTGTATGACTGTAAGTAAGCGCTTTTGCTCATGCAGGCCTCCCGACGAGCGCTTGATCTCCGGCGACATAGGTAGCCGGCTATCTCCGAGGACTGTACAGTTACAGATCGGATCGCAGCCACCGTAGGCAGAATCTGCGAGGCCAACGCGGACAACGGCACCGACAGGGACAACACCAACGCCAAAATGGTGAATGCAATATTGCTCGTCTCACTCACTGCAATAGCTCAGCTAATCCTCGCATCCATCGTAGCCCAAGGAGATCCGTGACATCAAGCAGTTCATCGACATCGCCCGGAGGAAGGATGCCAAGGGTGCGTGCCTCCCGCAGTCTTTCACCTCTTATCTTCCCGTCTCCAACCTCTCGACCATGTCCTCTAGCGGCTCGCATAAAGAAGATTGCGTCGCGAGTCCCTGGCGGCAAGACCAAGACCAAGTTCAAGATCCGGTGCTCTCGCTATCTCTACACTCTGTCGCTAGACGACCCAGAGAAGGCAGAGAAGCTCCAGCAGAGCTTACCTCCTGGTGCGTCCTCTCCCTGTCTATCTCAGTCGCGTCCATGTTCTCATACACGTACCGCCTCTGCACAGGTCTCCACGTCGAGGAAATCAAGGACACGCCCAAAAAGAAGTAAACAGCGCTCGCCAGTGTGGCTGTTTGACTCGCTCTGCGCTGCTGCCATCCTATAGTTATGGGCCCTCAGGCATCAGGCGTTACTCAATGGCGATGTATGCTCCTCCATGATGACTACCTTATGCATGGTATTCCATTGTATCAATAGCGCACTATGGGTGGTCCCCTCCGTTCTATCGCAGAATGTGATCATCCGGAAAACCCCCTCATGTGGCACCGACGTCGGTCCTGTGACTTTGTCTGTACACAGTAATCGGATGTCGTAACTCTGCGTCGAGCGTCAGCACCTTGAGCCATGCAAGACTCTAACTGGCATCGCGGCCTGCTCATGTAGATGATGACTTGTGAGTTCTTAATGCAGTTCCTAGTACGCGCATTTGAGTTTCCGGCGTTTCAGGAGTGGTCTATACTAGAACACAAGCGTACGGAATCCTAAGATTCTGCTTGCTGGATACAAGATTGGTACGACTGCATTTGTGCTGTACAAGAGCCGATCTCTGCTCTGGCTCATGTTTATGTCTGGACGCCTCTGACGCCACGCCCGGCACGAAACGATTGAAGTTGAGCGGAGCAACAGTCAGACCTATCCTCGCTCACGGAACGTCTCCAGCCATGCCTCACTTTGCCGTCACCTTTCACATTTTTCAACACCGCTCACGACATTCATGCCATCAGAAGCATCTCTTGCACGATCTCGTCTAAGTACGCTTGAGGAGCTCCCTAGGCGTTTGCAGCCTGCAAGACTGTCTTGGTGAGTCCCCTGCGTACGCTATCGTACCTGATACTGACTAACTTGGATATGTACGGCCCAACGTGTGCGCTCCTTATGTTGCTGGTTCGAGGTCCTGAATCAATTCAAGCTGATTGTCGCATACAAACACACGGTATTTCCGGAATCTTCCTATTCTCGAAATACCACTTGTGCACGCGCAACATAGGCGGCCTACCTGCGCCGCTGTCTCCAGTCTGTGGCCAGACAATTGGCAAGTAGCTCTCCACCTCAACAAGGTTCGTAACGATACCGCATGCAGGTCGCCCAAAAGCCTCCACATCGAGGTATCACCGCGAGGGACCAGACAAGGTGCGTCTTGCTTTCATGATAGAGCGGAGAGATCATCCCATGGAGCGAGAGAGCGGTGGATGTCAAACCGAGACGTCGCGGTCATGATTTGGATACACAATGTTAGATTGCGTGAGCGCGATGTCCCGGTGCACAGCGCTAGCAATACTTACTGCCAACGTGTCAGAGCCTCTTGCGCATGAGCGAGTAGGTCTTCGCCAGAGAATGTTGTCCTGGACATGATACCCATGCTTACCTTCATCAAATTGAAGGCGCACGGTACGAGCAATATCCCTGCATATGCAAGCTCGCTCAGGCGAGGCATACCTTTTCGCTGGGTCGTGGAGCCGGGGAAAGACTAGTACCGACCCTAGCAGAAGCCTGCATCATGCAATACGTCAGGAGCTCATGAAGCGGAGGTTGTATAAACTACCTCGTATAACCGGTCTCCCCATTAGGGTCCTAGGAAAGGAGAACACGTTCCTCCCGAGCAGGCTCGGAAGTGTTTCCTTCAGCTGTTTGGGCCATGCGTGATTGATGCCGTCTTGCAAAAGGGCGAGAGCATGATGAACGAATCTACCTTTGGGTGAATATGATCTATCGGCTCCATCGTAAAATCGACGGCCCCGAGATCCCCAGCGGGTGATAGATGGACGTGAATGACTAGCCTTGGATTCGGTTTGCATGGCGGACATGAGTCATTGCACCAGACGGTTCGGGCAATCGATCATACGTCAGGAGATATGGAGACTGCTCTATACGATGTGATGATTATTCCAACGTAGCTGACTCCAGGGATTCATGTACCAGAGAAGACGGGCTTATTCGAAGGCGATGTGCCAACTCCGTCGTTTACGGTGATTCCGGTTCTCGGAGTGAAGTACTGGCCCGGCGTACGTAGTCCTCTGCCAGGCCTCCAAGGGCTTCAATATCATATCCTAGTACCCAGATCGTAAACCTGATGATACTCGTGATACGCAGGCACGATTCCCGAATACGTAATAGAAGTATGTCTGCTTCCAGTCTAGGCTGCATCCACTTCCCTGGTCCGACCAATTTCCTTGAGTAGCTATCGTCCGGATCGTAGTATGTGTTTTTGAGAACCGACGTCCTGGTACATCGGCTATAAAGCCAGGTATAATAATCGGATTATGTACATTCACGGTCAGGTCCCCACCGATCCCATCACCACCTTGAAACGTGGTTGGTTCCTCCAAATAATCGATACCGACACCCACTATCCAACTACCCAACGTGGACTATCTCACAGAGTGTGCCAGGGTCCTGCGCAATCTCGTGTAGCCTCCGCTTGTCAACCTTTCCGTTGCTACGAGGCAGAATCTGTAAGCGATATCGATAATCTCCACTCTCTCTCCTGGGCGACTCACCCAGTCAAAGGGAGCGCGTCCAACGCGATGTATCTCGACGGCACGGCATAGCATGGCTGAATTGCCATTGTTGCCTCCAGTACCGCGGCTGCAGAGACCGAACTAGGCGCATAAAACCCGTGCAGCTCGCCGTCTATGAGGAGCGCGCACGCAGACGTGATTCCTGCGCATGAGCGCATCGCCGCGCTAACACCGTCTAGCTCGACCCGGAAGCCCTACCCGCCCAAGAATCCACGATCATTTGACGTGGAAATAAGATTAGAGGGGCACGATCGTGCTTACCTGGACCTTGACCTGCTCATCAACGCGCCCGAGATGGTCGAACTTCCCGTCTACGCGCAGTCGACCGAGGTCTCCGGTGCTGTACATTATTCCTCTGGAGTCGTAGATTCAGGTTGTTAGTGCGTCCCAGTAAGTGCGGGATCCCAAGAGATGCGCACACGTACCCATCTGCTCTGAATGGGTCTCGCCTGTACTTGATCTTCGTGAGCTCAGGAAGGTTGAGGTAGCCGAGACTGACTCCCAACCCGCCTGCCCACATCATGCCGACCTCTCCGCGAGGCAGAGGGCGCAGCTCTTCGTCCAAGACGTACACTGAGTTGTTAGGGGTCGGTCGTCCGATTGTCACGTCCGAGCCGGGATGGTAGAGATCCATTGTATTCACGATGGTCGTCTGCAATTGGGCCCGGAAAGGGGGTATCAGAAACATGTCGGGGTCCGAGGGTGACTGTTGCGTAGCTAAATATTCCTGGAAAATTTGGGATAACACTCACCTCTGTAGGGCCACAGCAATTAAAGAACTTCACACGATGCCCCCACCGTTCCAAAAGTGCCTTGGTACATGGCTCGCCCGCTGTCGCTATGACCTTCACATTTGCGTAGTCCTCGGGGTCGTGCGGTTCTAGTATCGACGGCGTGCAGATAAGTACGTCTACAGTCTTCATCACCTTCATCCAGTCTGCGCGTCGGAGGCCACGAAGATAAAGACTCCCGCCATTCAAGATGCAGCTGAAAATCTCCCAGGCGCACATGTCGAACGCGACGTTCAGCAGCTGCGCCACCTTCGTTCTGAGGGTGATACCCAAGTTCCCTGGAGCCTGACACACCACTTGACGTATGTCAGACCTTGTTTGAACATTGTGAAAAGTAATACGTACGATTCACGACATTGGAATGACTTACAACCACACCCTTGGGGCGCCCAGTTGTGCCTATCGAAATCCTCATCAGCGACACCTATAGGTAACACTACAGAGATAACATCACCTGAAGTGAAGATTATATACGCAGGATCCTCGGGTCGTGCATCGTCGAAACTCGTTCCAGGTCCCATATGCTCGTCCGCCTCTAAGAGATCTTCAATGCAGTACCACTTCCCCTCGACGCTCCCAGAACGTGCGACATGCGTCTTGGAAACCAGAATGACCGTTGGTCGAGCATCGCTCACGACAATTCGAAGCACGCTATGCGGGATAATGGTCCCATCCAGCGGGATGTACGCCGCTCCCAGTCGAAGCACCGCAAATAGGGCTACGATGTGTTCGAGGGATCTCTCCAGCACCAGGCAGACGCGGCTGCCACGGCCCACGCCTCGGTCTTTGAGTTGTCTCGCGAGACGAACAGAGCTCGCTTGAAGATCTGCATATGTCAGTTGGCGGTCGAGGATATCCTGAGCAGCGAGGGCAGCAGGCGACGCGGATGCATGTGCGTCGAGGAAGTCGCAGACGGTCTGGGTGATGGGTGGAGTTGTGATGCCGTGTGCTATAGAAAGGGCAATGGGTTTATCTTCACCGCTGGTGGAAAAATCCTCAGTGTTAGGTGATGCACTGGTTTGCGATTCTTCAACGGAATCGACGAGTGAATTGAAGGATGAGGAGGAGAGAGATTGGTGTAAGCCGTAGTAAGGAGGTCGTATGGTAAGGATAGGGAGAAGTGTGTCCCAGCAGAATGTAAAGATGAGCTCGAGGCCCGAGCGGAGACGACGAACGAGGGACATCTCTCAGCGGTACACGCAAGCCATCGCCTGGTGACGGAAACGAAGGATGAGTAGAACTGGTGAGTTAATCCGCAGCTGACCGAGAGCTCAGATTATTTCGAATCCATTACCGACGACACATTTTTCAATTGGAACCGGGATTGGGCCCTGTATGTACCATCTAAGGGTAATTTTACTTTGGCAAGATGCAGATGTGACCGCACAACACACAAACGGGGGGAGCATATCTGGCATACGGGCCTGCATTGAACCCGGGACCTCGCTGGAAGCAGGCCAGCGGTGTTGGTGAGGCCGGCGAACTGACCGCAGCGGTCAAACTGAGGTTTCTTCTGAAGTTCTGTAGTTGGGGTAGAGCCTTCTAGACCAAAGACCTCTAGGCAGATATCTGATACAACATGCACTCGGAGGCGGAGCGGAAGAGGGGCGTGCCGAAGAGCTGAATTCGGATACAGAGTGGGCGATCGTCAAGAGGTGAAGCCATGGACAGACGCTTGAAGCGACCTTACGTGACAAACAAGCATCTATGACAGCTGCCCACCGCAGACATCCGCCCATTCTCCACTGGGGAAACTTTGATGCACAGGAACCACTAGAGACAACTCCTCACCAAATCAAACGTATGTCCAGAAAAGCCGCATCTTGCCGCCAGTGTGCAAGAGCTTACCTCTCGCGCTCCATCGATCGGTCTGTCCCCCATCAAGGATCCGAGGTCTTCGGTGCAGCGTGAGCTCGAGGCACTTAACACAAAGTTGACGTAAGCTAGATCCGCGCTAGTGCCACGCAAGCATTCTTGTAACCTTGCAAGCTTCCTGTACATCGAAGTTCCGTATGCGACAGCGAGGTCCCCGTCTGTGAGATATCGCCGCGGGTCTTGTCAGGCACGCACCGTTCCCCATGACATAAAGCAACTGGGACCGCGAGTCCCATACCGCATTGGTTGTTGAAGCTTGGAATCAGTTGTTGACCCTCAAATCGATCACGAGCTCCGCGTTACGGCTGCTGCACGCATCAGGCATCTGAGCTTCCTTGAGGTGGCCGTATCCTATTCGTAGGGTTCGTATTGCCGCACACTGCCCCGGCTGCGTTCATGGCGACTCGCCATCTTCTTCAATAGATCTCGTCATTGCCGGATCTTTGCTCTACTGGCAGTTCCTTTCCTCCCCTCTTGTGAACCCGTGCCCTCAAGACCTAAGCTCTTCCACTCACTCTTAGCATCAGTAAACCCGGGAATCACTTAATGGCACTTAAAGTGGCCTTTAAGACCGTTAAGGCGCGTAAGTTGGCGTGAAGATCATGTAAGACGTAAGCATTAAGATGCTCCATTAAGATCATTAAGATGGCCTTTTAAGACGCATCAAGACAGGCTTAAGATGCTAAGACACATTAAGACGTCGTTAAGACCGTAAGATGCTAAGTGAAGATCATGCGGACACGGCGGTCTGAAACCCGAGACATCATTGCATTGGTGGATATGGGTATACATGGTATATCTACTCAGGTAAGGCGGGAGAGCTATCACGGTCCATAACGGGGCGCCGCCGCTCTGGCCGTGTAGACTCTGGCAGATATTCCGAGTCGTTTGAGACAGCCCGGCCCCATTCGCGTGCGCGAGCGATGAGAGCTTGGAATCTGTGCGGCTTTGTTTCAGCAAGTGGCTGAACTGTGGATACGTACCAATCTTCCATCAAATGGCCCACGGCGTCGTAATCGAAGCGCCTGAGGCCCTTTGGCGCTGCTTCTACGCCGGTATAGTAGTGCCGAAAGGCGTAGTCGACCTAGTATTATGTACATCAGTTCATCAGAATCAGAATGTTGCGACTACGAGTTGAGAGTGCCACGTACCGCTGTTGTCACAGCCAACGAGCTGTGCCACCAAAACAAACAAGGGCAAAGCTTACTGATGCAGAGGTTGGTGCTGAGAAGCGAAGCAACCAGAGGTGACACAGCAAGAGATGTGAAGAGATGTATTCCCTAGACTAGAAGGGGTAGTGAGGGAGGTAGGGCTGCTAGCTACCTACAGAGGAGATGGGGAATCGACAAGAAGATCAAGTCTGAAGTTCCCTGCCTCAGACTCCCTACTATATATACTAATACAATGGTGCACAGACCAGGTACCTATTGACCATCGTTTGCTCAGAGTTCTCTGCCTCATGTCC
>NW_006766895.1:75560-81036 GCF_000275845.1 Dichomitus squalens LYAD-421 SS1
AGGTACCTATTGACCATCGTTTGCTCAGAGTTCTCTGCCTCATGTCCTACCCTCTGACCTGCCTCATGGTGACCTTACGACTAATACCTGAGTCGTGCCGAGTCCGGACCCCTCCCAATGAGTAAGCGCTCCTGCTGTCACATCAGTCACCTGCCTGTGAGTGAGGATGGGCGCTCCTGGCTGTCACGAGGTCTGGGGTTCGATCCTGGCCCCTCCACTTTCTGATACGAGTCGTCCGCGGTCAAGGTGAGCGTCTGTCCCAGTACACATGACCCTCAGGTCATGTGGCACGAGAAAATTGTGACAGCTGTGCATGCAAGGGTTAAAGCACCAATAGGCAGGCCGAGGTTGTCGAAGATGGACTTCTCCGTGCGACGTAAGTGCGCAGCGAATGTCTGGAGCATATAGCTCGATTGGAGGGCCCCCGAGGGTTCACCGTCCTATAGGGATTGTGGTTGATGTAATGGCCTACCTTGATGATCAGAACAACATACCTTTCGGGTGTCCGGTTTCCCCCAGTGCGCCTCCCCGCCGTGACTGTTCGCGGTCTTGGCCCAGGCTGCGACACTATCTCTTGTCGCCTGTCGGGGATTACCATGATGGGCTTTGACGGCTTGGTGGACCGCTGCGCGTGCTGAGTTCACAAAGGCACACCGCCAGTTATATACAGTCTGGCGAGCCTTGGAATGAAATTAGATCAGTGACACTGGACTCACATGCTGGATCGGGAATGAGCAGAGGGAGACTCACAACTTTGAAAGCTTGATCACTGGAGTCGACAACATAATGCTTCTCTGGGCAGAGCGCGTCAACAAGTACCTGAAATACGTTATCAATATGTGCCGGGTCTTGCTCATTGCGGTCCAACATCCATGGGTTTTGCTCAGCACCGTAGAACGCGCAGAGGGATGCAGAAATTTGCGGCCACGCGGGCTTGATCCATGCAGGGAGATTGTCTGCCGAGAGTGACTGATCTTCCGGCACGTCTTTCTTGGCTGTGCACTTCGATTTCGTGAGGCTAGAAACCTCACCGTGGAACTCCACGATCTATAGCGCTTGTTAGCTGAGCAGGGGAGGCTATGTCCAAGCAGGCAAAGGAAGAAGCAGAGAGGTGCGGTGACGGTTAAGAACACGAGGACATCGATGCAGAGATGATGCAAAAGAAGCCGTTGAAAGAAGAGGGGACGTACTGAGG
This sequence comes from Dichomitus squalens LYAD-421 SS1, assembly GCF_000275845.1. Taxonomy (NCBI): domain Eukaryota; kingdom Fungi; phylum Basidiomycota; class Agaricomycetes; order Polyporales; family Polyporaceae; genus Dichomitus; species Dichomitus squalens. The sequence continues at coordinate 76,756 of NW_006766895.1, forward strand.
TACTCCAGCTGCCGACAGAATCAGAGGTACCTGTAGGTGGCGCAACCTCAATATCGTCATCTTGCAAGCCACCAATCTCCTCCTCCTCAAGAACGACTGTTCCGGACTTTGATGTCTTGCTGCCCTGCGAGACCTGGCCCTCGAGCCCGCCGGCCCCATGGAGCGTTGCGCGCATGCCTAATGTGCCCAGCAGAACAGATTTCCAATTACCAGTTGCAAAACTAAGAGCTTGTGAGCCAGCACGCGAGGGTGTACGAGAGACAGACGAAGGGCAGGAGTTGGAGGATGAGGGTGGGTGGGCGACAGATGATGCCCGTGAGGCTGGTGTCGAGATGGGCGACCAATCATCATTGAACGCGCTGACAGCTGGCTTCATTGGCGGTCTATTGAGATGCGCAAAGGGGTGTCTTAAGTAGAGAGGACATGGCAGTGGTGAGAAGCATACCTCTTCCCCCCTTCAACGTCCTCTGTGGGTCGCTTGGCAGGGGTCTTCACGCTTGGACTGTGCGCCCCTTCAACATTGAGCCGGCGGGACCTCGATATTTTCTCAAGGACTTCCTCGCGACGCCTTACCTTGCGCCGGACTTGAGAAGGCTAGAAGAGCGCCTGTGAGTCGTTTGTCATAACACAGGTCTGTGGTCTCCTATAGACGCACCTGCGTCTCATCATCTTCAGAACCGCTGTCCTCATACTCATCTCCTCGATCCTCATACAACTCTGCAGATGCACCTTGGAAACCGGGATGGCCAATCCCTCGGTCGTCAACTTCCATAGGCGCGCCGGCAATGGTTGTAGGCGCGCTTGAAGCGCCTTCGCGTCGCAACTGGTAGCGAGATGCTGTGGTTCTTTTGAGGTAAGCTTCTTCTTCCCGTTCTTCTAGATATCGTGCATCCTCGAGAGTGGCTAGGCGACGTGAGCCAGCCTCCTCTCGTTGTTGCTGGGCAGTCCTGGTGGCCTTACGCTTCGCAGCCTCGTCGACCTTGGCTTGACTGTCAGCGACCCTTCTTTCGTCGTCGGTCTTGTCTTGCTGCCATTGGAGACCTGGATAGAGGCCGGGATTCCTGTCGATATTGCTGGAGCGGGTTCCATACATATGAGTGCGCTGGTTGTAGGTATGGATATAGTCGAATATATGATGTGTATTTTGTTTCTCGTACCGTCGTGACTGTTTGGCCCGGGTCTGTGAGCGTGGTATGTATTGCATCTCCTGATAAAAAAGAATATGACATTGACATGAAGTTTTACAGAGGATATCGTGACGTGCTTGCCTGTGTCCTCAGTGAATCTGGAGCCTCCAGGGTTGTCTATTGGAGAGTCTTCGGAAGACGGGTGAGTGGGAGACGAGGCTTCAGGACCATGAACACGCCCATGGCCACTCTCACGGCCATTGGATTGTGTCAGTAAGGGAGGGTTTGTGAGTAGTTCTCGGTCCTGCTGAGATGGGGAGCTGACGTGAGGTGCAGGGTCTTCAAATGTCACAGAAGCTGGCGTAGAATCGGAGGCGGCATGACCACGACCACGACCGCGACCGCGATCGCGACCACGGCCGCCGCCAGTGCCCACCTTGCTACCACCGCGAGGCATCGGGGAACAAGATGAGTTGGGGAGATGAGGGTTCCAAAGAAACGGACGACGCGTGGGCTGATTTTTGCCGCCCAATGTCGCTACCTGCCTTGTCATCTCCTATCTCCTATCTCTGCCTCTCCGTACTCTAACTCCTCATCCCTCGCACAGCTGCATTCATATTCCTTGAACAGCTAGGATGGCCCGCTGGTGCAATATTTGCCAGCGATCTTTCAGACGCATCGAGGGTTCACGGTGCATAACCGACGCACCCACAAGCATCCCAAACCACCCCGACCTGTTGGGCAGAAGAGCACCTTTCGATATCACCCGCATCTCAATGGTAGGCTTCACGTCTTCTACTACTCATGTACATGTCTAACACTGTCTATAGCTCGTCCCTGCAACCGGGACGGGAACTTCCTCGCAGCAAATATGCCACCGCCGATCTCCGACGACATCCACGACTTCACGCTGTTTGAAGACAGACCCTCCTTTGAGTTCGCTGAATTGCTCTTCGAGAAGATGCGTTCATCCTCGGGGGATATCGACCAACTCCTCCGGATCCTCTCAGCGAAGCGCGTCATGAAGACAGATGGTCAAGAGTCATCAAATGGGTTCTTCCCCAGCACCGACACCATGTATCAAACTATCGACAATATCAACTTTGGTGAGATCGAGTGAAAGACGATCAAGGTCCGCTACACTGGCCCTATGGACGCAGACGCACACTGGATGCACGAGGAGTATGAGTTTCACTACCGTGTGATCGACCAGGTCTTGGTGAATACAGCTGGAAATGCGGATTTCGAGGGTTATATTCCCTTCGAGGAGTTTCCGTCAGAGAACAACCGTCGCTTTTCGAACCTCATGTCCGCTCAATTCACATGGAAGCAGGCTGTACGTGCATGTTCCTCATGTGCTCATCCGTACGTATACTGACAATAACCATACTCGACAGGACAAAATTGCAGAAGATCCTGCAACGCATGGGGCTATGCTTGTTCCCCTTATACTTGGGGCAGACAAGACGACAGTTTCAGTCGCGACAGGACACCAGGAGTTTCATCCGGTCTATGCTTCAGCAGGAAACCTCAGTAACAGCATGCGCCGAGCGCATGGAGAAGGCGTGATACCTATCGCATTCCTTCCTATTCCAAAAAGTCAGTCCGAGCCACTCTGTATCCCACTATACTTATTGAAATTGTGTATCCCTTCGCCTATATCAGCTGTGCGGCAACACTCCGACAGTGCTGCATTCCGCACGTTTAAGAAGCAGCTCTATCATGACGCCCTCGCCTATGTCCTCGCGCCCTTACGTCCATGGATGACGACATCGCGTGTGATGTGCTGTCCGGACGGGCATTACCGTCGTGCTATCTTTGAGCTTGGTCCCTTTATTGCTGACTATCCGGAACAGGTGTACGTTTCGGGCGTGGTCTCCAAGTGGTGTCCAAAGTGCGTATACTAGCTGCATACCATCCCCCTTCAGGTTCGCAAACACTCACCGTCATATTTTAGATGCCGCGCACGACCCACAGACTTAGAAAATGAGGGTCCTCCTCGCTTCAGAGAGCACACGGAGTGCCTTATGGAGACATTTGACACACTCACTTTGTGGGATGTCTTCGGTCTCGATAGGAACATTGTCGTGCGTATTATCCCCACATGTACGCTCTCACTAAGTCCTTACATGTTTACGCTTTAGCCCTTCACTTATCGCTTTCCCTGTGCCGACATCCACGAGCTCCTGTCCCCAGATCTGCTTCACCAGCTGATCAAGGGGACATTCAAGGATCATCTCGTGGAATGGGTCACTCAATACATTCATCTGACCGCCGAAAACGAAGCTGAGGCCAAGCGAATTATGGACAACATTGATCAACGGTGAGTCAATGAGAAGCTTTTACCGTATTTCTGTACAGGGTGTATGCCTGGACGGGTTCGAGCAGTTGTGTGCCCCTGCAGGGCCGCTGAAGAGGAGGAACGCGGTACGTGTGTTTCCGACGGTGAGCCGCACCTTCATCTGGAGGCACAGTGTCCTCCGAAGACAGTTATTCAACAAAACTGTCCAACAAGTGGTTTGAACATGCGCTGATCTCGCGCATCTAGCATTGCGTCTGCGCCCTCCTTTCCGGGTCTCCGACGTTTTCTGGACGGGTGCAATTTCTCCCAATGGACTGGAAATGATTCCAAGGCTCTGATGACGGTAATGCCTGATCTCAATGGAAGCGCCTCACTCATTGACTGATTCCGGGCTTGTTTTTGTTACGACTGACTGTCGAGCGAGTAAGCGGAGATGAGCGAGGCAGGCAGGAGTGCCAACGAGCTCTGATCGCAGTGAGACTGGAGCGGAGCTCAACAGGCAGGACTGGAGACAAGTTGTGTATTGAGCGAAGTATCTACAGAGCGAAATACACGATGGCTTACCTGGAGACAAGAGGTCGAAACTAGAGTCTCCAGGTAGCAAGGGATCCAGCTATATACAGGGAACGAACAATGGGCGCTAGAGAACAATAGCGTCGCCATGGGTACGAAGTACAAGGGATGTAGGACAATAGCGGACGTGGGGACAAAGGGAGCTATTGTCCGTGTGCGGACAAGGGGAAACCATAGCGAGTAGTGAACAATAAGGAAACGTACGAGGCAGTGGTCCGAATCGAAAAGGAAATGTAGTGCCGTGAGGGCGGTTCGTGACAGTTTTCTGTTAGAGTTCAA
>NW_006766895.1:82281-88144 GCF_000275845.1 Dichomitus squalens LYAD-421 SS1
GGACACTCGTACCTACCATGGTTCCAACACCATGCTTCATATCCCCATTGTTCTCATCGCTATTGTTCTTTTCGCCATTGTACTACGTGGTCACAACACCACGTGACTCCTTTGTCCCCATTCGCTATTATTCTCCGATTAGTCAGCGACCGTGTACTTTAGTATATAAGGACAGGTCTTGCACTGGGCACCCCAGTTTGACCTCTTGTACCAATCAAGCGTTCTCACTCCCTAGACCCCTAGTGACCTCGAACCCCCAGACCCCCACTGAACCAGTGTGCTAAGCTTGTCATCAGTCTGCGTCCTCGTTGTGCATAACCTGCACACGACCCCTTGAGTGCTGACACGCTTCGCTGTAACAGTCCGTACTACAACACTCCCCCTCAACTCGCTACCGGGAGGATACCAAGTTGTGTGCGAAGGGCCTGAAAATGATCTCGTGTGAGCGCCTTCGTAAAGAGGTCAGCGGAATTGACGTCGGTGGGGCAGTATTCGAGTTGGATCGTTTTGGCAGCGATGCATTCACGGATGAAGCGGTGACGGATATCGATGTGCTTGGTACGCGCATGGAGGACATTGTCTTTGGACAATTCGATAGCGGACTTGTTGTCCGCATTGAGCTTTGTGGCCTCGGTCGGCGCGAAAGAGAGTTCAGAGAGGAGCGCCCACATCCAGATGGTGTGTCGCGCAGCGTACGAGACAGCCATGTATTCAGCCTCGGTTGAAGAGAGCGCTACCGTGGTCTGTTTCTTAGAGCTCCAAGCAACAACAGCGTTTCCGACGAGAAACATGTACCCCGAGATCGAGCATCGGTCGTCCAGGTTGGATCCCCAGTCGGCGTCGGTGTATCCCTCGAGTCGAAGGTTGAGGTAATAAGCTTGAAGTCGCGTCTGACCTTCGCCCAAGTAGGTGATGCCGTACGTGTGCGTGCCCTTGAGATATCGTAAGACACGTTTTGCAGCGGTCCAGTGTTCCGGGCCATAGCGCAAGTTGTACTGGGAGAGGGCCTGCACGGCGTAGGCGATGTCCGGTCGTGTTCCGAGTGCGGCGTACATCAGGGATCCGATGACAGCTTGATACGGGCACTTGCGCATTTCGGTGAGATCAGCATTTTCAGCGCACTTGACAAGCTTGACGTTCGGGTCGAGTGGTGTGCTGACAGGGTTCAAGTCCGTCATACCGAAACGCTCGAGGACACGCAGGATGTACTGTGATTGACAAATGGTCAGTGTGCGTGCAGTACGATCTCGTGAAAACTCTAGGCCTAAAAACAAGGTTGGAGGACCCATGTTGGTGATCTTAACATGCTTGGCCAGTTCTGTAGCAAAATCGTCCATCAGTGATGTGGTATCCGCAAGCGCGATCATGTCGTCCACGTGAACACCGATGATAACAAGACCGCGTCTGGTCTTCTTGATGTAGACACAGGGGTCCGAGTTCAAATGTTTGAAGGCGAGGTTTTGCGTCATAATGCGGTTGAAATGTTCGTTCCATTTGCGACCGCCCTGCTTGAGGCCGTAAAGTGCCTTTTGCAGGCGTAGAACCTTGCCACTTTTGTCGTCGTATCCCGGGGGTTGTCGCATGTAAATCTCTTTATCGAGTTCGGCATTGAGATATGCGCCGACAACGTCGAATTGCGACATCTCCATGTTGCGCGTGGTCCCTATAGCAGCTAAAACGCGGACAGAATCAGTGCGGATAACTGGAGAAAAAGTATCGAATACGTCAATTCCGAATACTTGTGAGAACCCTTATGCGACGAGGCGCGCTTTGTACTTCACATTGCCTTCGAGATCTTCCTTGCGCTTGTAGACTCAAGTGCATCCGATGGGTTTGCGACCATGTGGGAGATCCGCGTGGATCCAAGTGCCAAGCTTGAGGAGCTGTGAGATCTCGGTGTCCATTGCATTGCGCCAGAGTTTGGCATCCAGTGACACTTGCGCTTCTTTGAAGTTGCGTGGCTCACGCGCGGTGGGTGTACCTATAAGGGTGAGCAGACACAGGAAATGCGACTCGTAATCGCCGACAATGCGTTCGACGGCATCATTGTCATCGTCTGAAACCGCTTGTTGAGGCGCGTTCGGCGTGGTCTTGATGACTATGCCCTTACCGTCTTCGACAGCCTTGTGATCGATCCGTGGCTTCCCGCGGAGGGTGCGTTCGGATGGTGTGACAACAACTGTCATTCGCGGTGCCTTCCGAGTTGTAACGGGAGGTGGTGTGTCTGATATGTTCGTGGGAGAGACGGTCGCGTCTCCCCCTTGCGCCAGATTGTCTGTGGTCCCATTCTCCCCCTCGAGCGGCGCAGGGAGAGAAAGCTCGAGGTACTCGTCATCATCATTGTCCGCGGGTGGTTGATTCTTGGGAACCGTGAAGACAATATTGCAAGATTTGCCGATTCGGCGGCTCTTGGGATCGTAGTACCGCCAACCTTTTGTGCCAGGTGCCGGGCCCATGTAGAACATAGGCTGGGACTTGGGGTCCAGCTTGGTCCGTTTCTGCCTGTCAGTTAGTACCCAGCAATGGATGCCCCACTCCTGTAAGTCCGAGATGTCGGGCTTGCGGCCGGTCCAGACTTCCTCGGGAGTCTTGTCCTTGAGTGCGCGAGTCGGGGATCGGTTCTTGAGGTACGTGACATGGGCCACGGCTTCGGGCCAGAGAAACTTGGGTAGGCCTGCCGCAATGAGAAGCGCCAATGCACGATCCATCATGGTACGATTGACGCGCTCCGCGACACCGTTTTGTGCAGAGGACTTAGGTGTGGTGGTATCTATCGAGATACCTTCAGCCTTCAGATACGCAGTGAATTCCTTACTAATGTATTCTCCTCTGTTATCGAAACGGACAGTCTTGAGAGTAACACCATGTAAGTTCTTGACGCGTGCTTGATATTCCTTGAAATGCTCGAGTTCGTCCGTCTTTGTCTTGGAAAATTCTACTACTGTACGACGCGCGCACATGTCAGTAAATGTAGAGAAAAACTTCTCACCACGTATTCCCGTCGTAGGGGCCTTCCCCCACATGTCCATGACTGTTAGGTCACCTATCGGGGCCACAACTGTGTTTGACTTCTTTGGGTACGGTGTGACCATCTGTTTCGCGTGTACACAGGCTTCGCATTGCTCTGCTGGGGAAACACTTGTGTCGACGTCCATACCATCGACCAGTCCCTTGGTCTTTATGGAGACGACAGCCTTCATATTGATGTGGCCCAAGATGCGATGCCACTCGTCATAGGTCTGCTTGCATCGGGGGCGTACAATTGCTGCCGCGCATGCGAGGTCCGGTGTCTTGTTGTGCATGGTGCTGGCACGCATCACGTATAGATTGTCGACCCGTGTGCCTTCTGTGTAAGCTCATCCCTTCGAGTTCTTGAAAAGTAACCTTGCCGTCTTGCAAGGTGACTGAGTGTCCGCCCGCCTCAACGCGTCTGAGAGCGATAAGGTTGTGAGGAATGCTGGGGGCGTGGACCACGTTTCGCAGCTCGACCACGGTCTTGCGCCCATTGTAATCGTATTCAATCCTGACGTCTCCACGCCCGAGGATGGGTGTGATGCCTGCGCCCTTCAAGCTGTCGCCGGGCGTTGGCGTGTACCTGAAAAAATCAGCGCGCGCGCGTGCTACGTGCACTGTAGTAGTGGAGTCGCTTACCCAGTTGTCCCGAGCTACCCGCGCCGCCAATGCAAGCTCCTCGGAGTCCTCGCCCAAGTCGCTGTTGATATGTCCGATCATTGTGTATGCGTACTCATCGGAGTCGCTGTCGCTGCTGTCTTCTTCGGCAGCCAGCGCCTTCGGCCCGTCCTTCTTGGGCTTGCGCTTGTTCTCGTTGTTCCGGTCATCCTTGCCCTTGCCCTTGCCCTTGGCATCTTTTGCGTCCTTGCCATCCTTTGTATCCTTGGTGTCGTGGTTCGGGCAGTCGCGAGCGTATCCGGGCTTGCCACACGTATAGCAGGGAGGCGGTCCACGCCTTTTCTTCGCGCGAGCGGCCATCACGACTTCCGAGTCGTTGATGCGGCTGGCGTGCTGCCTGATGCGCGCCACTATCTTGTCCACGTCCGCGAGGTCCTTGGTGTGGTTGATCACCAGTACACACTAGATAAATTTTATGATCCTTATAGTTATAGTAAAACACGAATTATTTGGCCCAAATGGTATAGTGGCCCCTTCAAATATTTGGGAGGGTTTGGAGGGATGCCCCTCCCAGATATTTGAGGCAGCAAACACCAAATATCTGGGACATATATAGGGAGGAGGGTACCCCTAAATATTTGCTAAATATTTGCTGTGAGTGCTACATAGGGAGGATCATTTTCCGCTTGCGTGCGCTGTGGGTCCTCTTGTGATTCCTCCAAATATTTGAAGTCCGCCCCAAATATTTGATAAAGATTTAACCCGAATGTTCTCCATTTGGTACAGCGTGACGTGAGTGCTCATTATGGCTAATCTGCTACGTGCTCTCAACTACGTCTAGATGAAGGCGTCGTGCTGCGTAAACCAAGCTTGGACGTCAAGCAACGTCTGCTCCGAAACAGGACGCGCTCTCGCCCGCCCAACAGTCGTCGACTTTCTCGTTGTCCGTGGGCAGAGAGTGCCCGTCCGCTGTCGCCTCCTCGATGCGCACCATCGGATGGTCCACGAGCGAGCCCGGGGGGGACGGCGAGCCTGTCGACTGCCTCTGCGCGCTGACCTGCATCTCGGGGAAGAATTCAGAGATGGGCATGTGCCGGTGGGACTCGGACGACCGCCTGCTCTCGCGGCTCGTCTTCTTGCCCTCCTCCTTCTCTTCGCACTCCTTCCTGCGGTCATGCTGGCGCCACTGCCGCGTCATCCCAGCGGACGGAGACGACCGAGCTACTCGACGAGCGTGCGGAGCACTGCGTCGAGTCGACAGAGATGCCCGAGATGGTGGATGGGGGCCGGAGCGAGGAGCCGCTGGAGAGGATTGACGAAGGCCGCGCCGAGTCGACTGAGAGGCGCTGCGCAGCCTGCGGGATTCCAGCGCCACTGCTAGGATCGATGGAAGACGCGGTCGAGCCGGTGGAGACGTCGCACACGATCGAGCAGCGCATCGAGCTGAGCGCGATCTCCATCGTCGATCCGTTCACGCTGCGACACACACACACGAGAAGCATGTCATCAGTGAGATCCACGGGAATGTGGCAGGCGGACTCACTTGTCGCATTGAAGAATGGAGGGTGTGACACGTCAAATTGTTGATCGGCGGATGGGACGCCAAGGGGACGAGATGGGGAGGGACGCACCTGGACACCACGAGGAGTCATATCGAGCTCGGCGACGAGCTGCTTGCGGAGGGCCGCATTGGGCTTTGTGTCATACTTGTGAACGCCCTAGAGGGTATTAAGTTGAGCGTGAGTGGTGCACTTGCGGTGCTCGTTGCGGGTGTAAGAGTAGAAAGTGCGGATATCGACCTGGGATGGGTACATGCCCGCAGGGATGAGTGCTGGGATGCAGGTCAGCAGGGTCGAGGATGAGACGGGGGTCGAAGGGTGGTGGGGCGATGGGGTAGGGATGATGGTGGACGAAATTGGGGATGTTGTGTGAAGGGAGGTGGTAGTGAGCAGGCTGGTTTCTGTTCTTGAGGCCGACGGGGGGAAGAACGGCGATGGCAAAGTAGGAGGGTGCGTGGAGAGAAGCAAGAGATAGAGGAGAGAAATGCTAGTAGGCGCCAAGTTGTCAGGTACGGCTCGGCGGTCGCCTCCCGAGACCAGCGCTCTGCTAGGAGTCGTGGATACTTAGTAGGACACTACCTACAGCTACCAACTACGACGACTGGCAAACGTTGCAACGGTCTGCGACAAGAGAAGGTGTGTGTGGCTTGGACATGAATCGGACCAGTCCGAGA
>NW_006766895.1:89962-91711 GCF_000275845.1 Dichomitus squalens LYAD-421 SS1
CGTCGAGCAGGTCCGGCCCCAACGCACTCGGGCTCCCAAAACTGGCTGCCCGGGTATCCAGGGGTGCGTAGTGTGTGGCAATGCGAGCTGTTCCGACGATGGGGAACAGAGGGCGAATGAGGGCGCGAATGTATGCCGGTGGAAGGGGCACTCGTGACTCGAGGCTCGCGATCCACTCACGGATTTCCACAGGAACTCACCAGTTCCAGGCAGGCTCCTCATGCGGATACGCAGGAGGCGGTGGCGATCGCCTCCGACCGCTCAGCTTTGTGCAGGGTCCAGAGGAGGGCGCCGAGGATCGTTCATCATGGCTGAGCGAGGACGCGCGTGTGAAGGGGGAGACGCAGACATTGCTGGGACACGCATGGGGTAGAAAGGTGTCTTGTGTGGGTGCTGAAGGTGGCGGAGAGCCTCTGGAGGGCCCTGTGACTGGGGCGCTGGATGGTACAAGAGGTCACCAGCTGGTCCACGAGGACCAACGTCGCAAGCGGGAGGAGGGGGCCCAGAAAGAGTTCGAGTACTCCCGCATGGACGGCCTATCCACATCCATGACATCAGAGGAGCGTGCAACGGCACATAACGTGGTTCGTCGAGGACAACGGAAGGGGGGAGACCACCGCGGAAGGGACCCGGGAAGTTCCTGCTCTGCAGTTGAGGATGGACGGGCAGAAGGAGGTTAGTCAGTCCACTCAGAGCATGAGAAGAAAGGAAGGGTTGCGTGCTGCCTTGCATCATGAGCGGAGGACCTCGAAGGCCAGCGAGTTTGCTAGGTTGCTAGTGCACGTCTTGGGGGCTAGGAGCAGCGGGAGGGTTTGGTCAGTGGCCTGAGTGTTCCTAAGGAGAGCGAGACGCTGGGTGATGGCGGCGTTGGTGGAGTCAAGGGAGGGAGACAGATGTCGAGCGCAGGAGAAGACGGACGAGAGAGGATGGATATCGAAGGCACGTAAGTTAGACGCTTGATGCGCCTGCGCTAGCGCGTCGAGCGTCTAACTTCCGCACTCTGCCACGTCTCCCTCGGTGCAGGCTTCCATCTGGTCTCCGTCTTTTGCTCTACCCAGCACCGCCTTTGGACTCCTTGGCCGCCCGGACAACGCAGGTGTGAGGAAGCTGAGACGGCGGCGGGAAGGGGAGGCAGGGATGAGACACCGGTGGGGCAACCGCAACAGACGGTGAGTAATCCATCCCTCTGCAGCCGCAGGTGGCTCGCAACCTTGGCCTCGGCCGCCTCTCCTGCTTTGCCGTCTACGCCCGCTGTGGTCTCTTCAAGGGCCAGAAAGCACCTGCTTCTTGAGGCCCACGTGACGAAGGAGCGAGAAGAACAAGAACTTGGACGTGTATCGTCCCGACCAAGAAGGCACCTGGCGGAAGATGTCTTCCAACCCTCGGAGGGTTGCAAACTCCCCAAGCCCGCCAAGTTACATACCTCCATCACCACCAGTATGTCCTCATCTTTCTTGCATATGGCTTCCGTAGTCAAATACTTGCAGGCGCATCGAGGGCACCGCTGAACTTGATCGCGCCCTCCAGTCCGGACATGCACCCCAGGCACGATCTGCTCTGCCCGCCCCCTCTCATCCTCCTCCGACTCAGACGTTACTGAGCCCATCTCTTTTCACCCTCAGCAGCGTTTCTCCGGCATGACCCTCCCCGTTGCTGAGCTCTGGCCAACATTATCCTCTGTCTCTTCGACGACCACAAGGACGACTCTAAGCGGATTTCCGCCCGTGCCTTTGGTAAGCAGATCAAGGA